>NC_142686.1:67277272-67580303 GCF_056320005.1 Nelumbo lutea
TTGGCAAGTTTGATCTGATCGAATTGCCTCTGTATCGGGTTGTCCAAGGAGGCAATGATGTAACACCGGGCAAGGGAGTTTTTCTCCCCCCATTCTTGATAGTCTCTCCTTCGGGCCTCAGAAGCCCTATCACCCGGACGCTCTGGGGCAGGATTCTTTGCCACTTTGTCCAGCTTTTTAGAAGCTAGGACCAGCATAAGGTTCCTGTACCAGTCAGCATAGTTTGGGCCCTTTAACTTGTTGTCATCAAGCAGTTTTGCAAAAGATCCGTTTGCCATTTTCTGATAAAAGAGCAAACATCAGTCCACAACCTAATTTGATTCATGTTCATTTCATAGATATGGATTTTAATCTACAATCCATTTCCATTTATTCGTCTCTGAGATTTCCCTCCTTTCTTAGTGACGGAGACTACGGGTTGTCTCTGGAAATGTGGGAAATCACATAGGGTGAATGGAGCCAACTGTTTCAGCTGCATAACCCCACCACCTTTCTATGAAGAATCATATCCACTCATCATATGAGTTTTCCCTTTGGCCTCTGTCAGACAAGGTTCAGAGCCGTTTTCAAGTAAACCTTTCTGTCTAGTGAGTGCTTACCCATCATATTCGTGAACGCCAAGGTATCGTGAGAGAGTTCCCATTTTCTGGTGAAACCCCTCCCACATCAGTCTATGACGCCCCTATCATCTTATGAAACACTCAAACAAGCCCAACAGCAAATGGATAGCCCATTTTCTGGTGCGTTTCCTCATTACTGAAGGACCCATCCTCATGCTAATGATGGAAGGCCTTTAGAGAGTTCATCATATAAATCTCCCTATCACATGCACTCATATTAGCTGGAGGGAACAAAATTACGCCCTAGTTTGATTTAGGTCAAACCAAAGTGGCTCCCACTGACTTTCATAAAGCCAGATTTCGGTGGGCCTTGAATCGGCTAGGGTTTCGCATGTAACCTCTTGATGAGGTGTGGGGCCCACCACTGAGGGAAGTCATCCAATGACCAAAAGGGACACCATGGCAATGATGTGCATTCAGCCATGGTGTGCGCAAGAGCCACTGTCGAATGAGCATGGGCCAAGTACTTATGGCCCATGTACGCAGCACATCACACATCCATACATCACATGCAGGGATAAATCGATCCATTCAATTAATTATCTGTAAGGCCCGTTGGAAGCCCGTTAAAATTCCATAATATTAGCCATTAATATTATCTAGGAATATGGGTTGAATTAGGGTTACCCAGTTCGGCCCATATAGCTTTATCCTTTAAAATGGGCTATTGTAGTTTTAACTATTTAAAACTGGGCCTTTACAGGCTGGGCCGAATTAACCATTTAATTAAATATCAATCCTTAGGCCCATTAGTGGGAAATTAGGACTGACTTTCAACCTTGATTAAACCCTAGAATTGGTCCAAACAGTTTGAACCAATCTCGGTTCGAATGGGTCTAGGGTTTGATTTTTAATTAAATCCATAATTCAAGAAAATAATCTGAAATTAAATACTGATAAAAGGAAAAACAAGAATCAGTCAATCAGGGCTGTTCGCACAATCCATCCTGCAAAACAGAGGTTAGATCACAGAATGCAGTTTCACAAACTGCAAATCGCAGATAGCATTTCTCCCATCTGCGAAATCTCCTTCTCTACGAAATCTCCTTTTCTGCGCCGCCATCTTCGATCCCAAATAAAAATAAATAGAAATCCCATTTCTATTAATGATTACATCAGATCGAATACCTATACATTGAGTCTAGAAAATAAAAAAAAAATATTTACAACACAAGAAATAATTCAAGAACTACATAATCGTAGGTTCCCTGCGCAAACCAAGAATTCGATCTCCTCTTGTACGAACAGCCCATAAATCAAGAAAATTATAAAGAACAATTCTAAATAATAATCAGATTTATTTAAAATTAACTTCAGATTATTTGCCCATCTGTTTTGGGAACAAATTTCCCAAAATCCATATCTGCGCAAATTGGGTAGAACACCTTCTCCCTAATTGCGCAGGTTCAGATCTGAAACAGAATGGTTCAAGATTTGAACCATGGCTCTGATACCACTGAAGGGATGAGAGATCCATCCCATGGACACCCAAACATTGCGGAATAAGGGGCGAATTTCAAAAAAATTTTCTCTCCCTTCAACTGGGAATCACATTCCCTATTTAGAAAATCATATTTTCAAGGATCATTTTTTAACCTTAAACTGAACCAGATCTAAACCAAAAGGAATAGGAGAGAATTATACCTGATACGGAGAAGTAATATCTCCCAACGAAGGTGTTCACGCCCAAGGAAGGATCCAAAGACTGCTCCCACTGAAGATGGCGCAGTGTAGGATGGAGCAGAATCAACAGTGTTCTTCCCCAAGAACTCTGTCCTTTGCAAGAATCAGTAGAATGGTATGTGAACTCAGCTTCCTTTTCAATCCTTTCTCAAAGAACTGATGTCAAGATCCAATCTTGACTTCTCCCACAAATGGAGATCGAACTGGCAAACAGGGCGACAAGAACAGGGAGGCGGCAAGAGAGAATTCGCAGGGTGCAAAATTGTCTCTTCTTGATTTCAGCACTAAAGAGGATCTGATGTATGTATGTTAAAGGCTGCCGCCCCCTCCTTCCTTTTGTTAACTTAAAAGATCAGCTCCTAATCCCATTAGGAGCGGATCATATTTGGATCAGCCTTCTCTTCTAGTGATAAGATAAACCCTTATCTTATCTGCAGATGAGATTAGCTTCTCCTAATCCTATTAGGAGGTTTCTAAATCTGAACCACATTCAGATCTCGACTCTCTGAGTGGATAGGATTAAGACCCTATCCTATCTGCTAATCCATCTCAGAATTTGCCCCTTTAATTAACTAAATAAATAGCCCAGTTCGAAATGGGCTTTAGGCCCATTAAGCTTATGTGCTCACTTAACCTTCCTAACTGCTGCCCAGTTGGGCTTCCTTGTATGGCGTGGGACTCAAGCATTGATCTAAACATCAGCCACATGGGTTCGGCCCAGCCTTTGTTACAAGGCCTGGTCGAATACACTGTTAAAGACAGTGCACCCCCTGAAACCCATCGAATGAGCTCTATGGGCCCAACACTTACCCTAACTGGTCCCTGGGCCAAGCCACCTTTAACACCCAGGGACTGTGGGCAGATGCAAGATTATCCCATCAGGTATTATCCTCAATGGTCTTACACTTAACCTCTCAGCCCTTAATGATCATACACTACCCGACAAGAGAGGACCTCTCCCTCGACTACAAGGAACAGTGTTGCACTCTCCACTTATATGGATCCCGGGAATTAAAACATTTTTGCAAACATTTTAGAAACCATAATATATATACTTTTATATCTCATATAAAATATACTTTGCAAAACAAATCTCAACGGTTGAAATCGACTGCCGGCAGTCTTGGTTTCCAACAGTGAGAGTGCATCCCCGATCATTACCTTTGTCCGACAAAGGGGCTGATCCTGTCACTATGATCACCCACTCAGATGAATTCTTGGATTGTTCCAACATACCCAGGTTTTGACCCCCGCTAAGGATCTCACTGATTGGTACATCAAAGACAGCCCGATTCGACACCTAGTGCAGTATCATAATCGAGTCTAGGGGTCGGGTGTAACTTTCCAGTTTTGCCCATCAATCTCCAAGGTCTAGAGCAATACTGGAAATCTGGTTCAGTTCAAAAATTTAATTAATCCCACACTGTATGTGCCTAGGGTCTCACCCCGATAGCTGAGACAAGCCACCCCAACCAACTTGGTGGCACCATAGTGTCAGCCTTGTCAGGATAGGTCTCCCTAGACCGACCCATTGGCTGTGAACATTCTAAACTAACACGAGTCTCAATAAGTGTCCACTCTGGGTTCAAGCTCTATCGGTGGTTTGTTTGGAAGAAGTTCTCCGGGCTCAACCTTGACGACATCACTATGAACGGTCTATCTCTTGAGACAGCGGATCAAGTGGAGGAAGAGGAGCTTGACTCCCCAGAGGATGAGGATGAGGAGGCAGATCCCTGACGTGGTGTTTTTTCGAACTTTTGGTGGCTCCTGGGTGCCATGAACCTGGTCTTGCAAAGGTCTTTGGTTGGGCGGTTGTGCCCTGTGATTGTCAAACTTTCCCAAGCTGTTTAGCTCGGTTATTGCATTGTCATTTTTCTCTCTCTTTCTTTTTTTTTTTTTGAAATGGTAATGAAAGTTCTCCCTTTTTCTTCCAAGTAAGAGGTGCTCTCTTTATCTTTGCTAAGGCAATCTCAACACAGAAGTTATTAGAGCTACATACCCAAAGTAGAACTCCTTGATAATCGTTATCTCGAACTATCCCTTAAATCATTTAAGGCATCTCTATGGTGCACAACGAAGTGATTACCACGTGTGCCCAAACTATACGCTCGTCGGTTATTCTCTAGTTCAATCATGGCACTAGAACGAGCTATGCTTGGCAGCGTTTAAGCCCGAGCTGCTTACGCTTCTCATACTTTACCTTCATCATCGAAATGGCTAAGTCTTTCTTGATGCCGAGGTGTTGGTTAGCTCGGCACTTGAAGTTTGCCCATGTCATGGAGACGACTGGGTCTTATTGCATCGAGGTCTTGTTAGCTCGGCATTTTGGCCCTTAGGCTCTGGGAGTGACTTATAGTCCACTCTTAGAGTTCACCCATGCCATAAAGGCGACTGGGTCCTATTGCGCTGAGGTCATGTTAGCTCGGCATTTTGGCCCTTAGGCTCTGGGAGTGGCTCGTGGCCTACTCAGTTCTTATAGATAGTATTGTCTTAAGTTGACAATATTCCATGTCTGAGGTACTTGTTTCCCTTCGAGAGTCTCGAGCTTGTACATTCCTTCCCCAAGCACTCGTTTCACTCAGTAAGGTCCTTCCTAGTTGGACCCGAGCATTATAGTACTCATTTTTAATTTCAGTGTCCCCTTCTTAAATCAATCTCATTGCTTTACCATCTAGTTCTTAATCTTACCTTCCTACCACTCATGCATGTAGCACATTTGAGCCTTAATTAAGGTTGAACAAAAAAAACTGAAAAACCGAATCGACCAAAACCAAACCAAAAAATCAGTTAATCAAACCGATTGGTTCAGTTTCGATTAACCTTATACAAAACTGATGGTTAACCAAATCGACCGATATATATATATATATATATATATATATTAATTTTAGTAATATATATATTATATTATTTTTATTAAATCGAATAAAACGGTTGATAGAGACTTTAGCCTTTCGTTTAAAATTTGAAGTTTTCAATGAATGTTAAGCAGAGACTTTCATTGAAAATCAAACTTTTGATTGAAAGTTCTGTCATCATCAAATTTCTATTTTTCTTGTCTTTCCCCATACTGCAAGTGTCAGACTTTTTGACTCTTCTCTTCTCTCTCTCAATTTTCTCTTCTAATTTTTTTCTTCTGCAATTCTTCTCAGTCTTTCGACACTCTCACTCTTCTTCTTCTTTGATTCTTCCTATTCTCTACTCCCGACGGCTGCGTGGCCTGCACCAATCACCAGCACGGCAACACCAACGGCCGCCACCTCGTCGACAAGCATAGACTGATCTCTGTATCTCTCTTTTCTCTTTCACCTCTGCTCTCTATGTCTCCGACAAGTTCTCAAGCTCTCACTTCAGGCTCTATGCACCTACAACAAGCGGCAACACCGGCACCAACCAATCCGGCATCGATAGCAACCACCGATGGTTCTAATTTTTTTTTTATTTTGAGGGCATAAAAAAAACAAAAAATCAAACCACGGTGGTTAACCAGTTGGTTGGTTAACATATCGATTGCATCCGTTTAGTTTTGGTTTGCATATTTAAAAAATCGAACAAATCAATTCGGTTTGAAAAAAAAATCATACGATTCGGTTAACTGAACCATGAGCACCCCTAGCCTTAATTAATTAATTTAGATTTCTTAGTATATTTTACTATCTCTTTTTTTTTAATCTTCTCTTGTCGTAATTTGAGCCTTTGTCAATTTGTTAAGATTTCACTTTGATCACACATCATTAATTTGTTTCAGTTTATGTATATTTATTAGCCACTTTCACTTTTAGCTTACATTAGGACACCACTTAGATGTTTTTGTATAGAAAATCACTCGGCATCTCTCTCAAATTAAAATTGCACATTAATTTCAATCATCTGAATTCAGTTTTCTTCTTGCCTCATGCATTAGAGTAGTTAGGCTTACAAGGTTTAGTTAGTTGCATGTTTATAGTTGTTCTACTAGGAAGACATCCGAAGAAATAAATTAGGAAAAAGTTCATAATGTTCAAATGCACCTTTATCACTTCAGGTTGCAACATGTAGTCTTCATTTGCACATCATATTTTCTTTTAGATTTTAACATAATTTAGTGAGCTCATTTATTCTCCCCATTTGAAAATCCATTTCAGAGTCTCCAAATCTGTTTTATCTCATATGCATGAAAAAGACAGCATCTTCTCATGTTGCATACCACCATCCACCTAGGCATTCTTTGGATCTTTATTTCAGCAAGTATTTTGTTTAATCTACTTAGTTTCATACATCCATTTCTTGTTCTACCAAAATTTTCATGACATACGCATAAATCTATCATCGTAACTTCAGTTTAGAAATCCCATTTTCATTTAAAAATTCAATAGATTAATTCTTTTTCTAATTTATTAGACAGTCATACCTTTTGTTGCTTTAACCATTACTTAACCATTCTCTCTTTAGAGTTGTTGCCTTTACATGCTCCTTTTCTTAGATAATAAAATAAGTAGATAGAATTGTTATTCCTTTCAATTGCTCGTTTAGTGTGTGTGTGTGTTATTTCTAATAAAGAGGTCCCAAAATTATTAAATATTTCTTGGAACATTGGTGAAGTAGAGGCCGGTTTAACCGGCCGTGTGTGGGGTGCCTAACACCTTCCCACGCCATACCTTGGTCCCTGAACTCTTAGAATCTTATCCCCATTGGGCAACGAGTCACTGAGAAAACAAAATGTCTTTCTTGAAAAATCTCGGGTTTTTCTAAATTCCCAATTCCAAAAATTTAGGTGGCAACTCCAAACATCATATCCAAATCCATCCTTCCCTCCAGGTCGGGTAGCCACAAGCGGCACGGCAATGCTAACTGATGTCTTGTCGAGGAAAGCAACAAGCCGCGGAGACATTGACAATGGAAAGCATAGACCTGTGGGACGAGCTGAGCAAACAGCACAGCCAACCTATCGAAAACCTCATCCAGGTGCCACTCTCTGAGGAAGACCCCAAGAAGATAGTCCAAGACGGATCTCTCCTAGACGATCGTCTTTGCGAGGACCTTGTGTAGCTGTTGAGGGACCATGCTGATGAGTTTGCTTGGTCGGCGGTGGACATGCCAGGGATCGACCCCGAGGTCATCACCCACCACCTGAACGCCGACCCGTGCTATCGGCCAATCAGACAGAACAAGAGCTTCACTGCAAAATGGTGGCAGATAATCAACGAGGAGGTCCAAAAATTGCTCGACGCCAGCTTCATCTGGGAAGTAAAGTACCTGGACTAGCTGGCCAATGTGGTCATGGTGAAGAAGGCGAGCAGGAAGTGGAGAATCAGCATCGACTTCATCGACATGAACAAATCCTGTCCCAAAGACAACTTTCCCCTATTGAGGACCGACCAGCTTGTTGACGCAATGGCAGGGCACGAATTCTTGAGCTTCATGGATGCTTTCTCAAGTTACAACCAGATCCAGATGCATCCCGACAATCAGGAGAAGACTGCCTTCAACACGGACTGCGGACTATGTTGTTACAAGGCAATGACCTTTGGTGTCAAGAACGTCAACGCCACTTATCAGCGGCTAGTGAATGAGGTATTCAAAGATTAGCTCAGCTACCACATCGAGGCATATGTCGATGACATGCTCGTAAAAAGCATGAAGGTCGAGCACCACCTAGCTAACCTCAAGGAAGTCTTCAGCACCCTTAGGAAGTATAGAATGAAGCTAAGCCCGACTAAATGTGCTTTCAGGATCAGCTCTAACAAATTCCTAGGGTTCATTGTCACTCAGCGAGGAATCGAGGCTAATCCTGAAATGATCCAAGCCATCCTCGACATGCAGTTGCTCTGGACCTTCAAAGAAGTTCAATGTCTCAGCGGACAAGTAGCCGCCCTCAGTAGATTCATGTCCAAGTCCGCGGACCGGTGTTTGCCCTTCTTCAAGGCCCTAAAAAAGGTAAAAGACTTTTAGTGGACCAAGGAATAAGAGCAGTCCTTCCAGGAGATAAAGAGATACCTAATCTCGCCACCTCTCCTCATCAAACCGAACCTTGGGGATGAGCTGCTGCTCTACCTCTTGGTTGAGGACAAGGTGGTTAGCTCGGTACTGGTCAAAGAGGAAGACAAAACACAAAGGCCGATCTACTACACTAGCAAAGTCCTCAACGGCGTGAAGACTCGGTACACAAACCTAGAGAAGGTGGCTATGGCCCTAGTCACCATGGCAAGAAAACGCAGTCTATACTTCCAAGCCCACAGTGCATGCATGCTCACCGACCAACCTCTCAAGAAAGTGTTGTAGAGATTGGAAGCATCTGGCTGCTTGATAAAGTGGAGTGTGGAACTGGGTGAGTTCAACATCGAGTATGCCCCTCGGCCCGCCATCAAGGCCCAAGCCTTAGCCGACTTCTTAGCAGAGTGCACCTTTATAGCTCAAGACCCAACCCCAACACCACAGATATGAACTCTCCATGTGGACGTTTTATCCAACAAGCAAGGTAGTTGGGTTGGCCTCATCCTCTTTGGCCCGGAAGATACAATACTAGAGCATGCTCTTAGCTTCAAGTTCAAGGCTCCCAACAACAAAGATGAATATGAGGCTCTGATTGTCAGACTTCAACTTGCCCTAGACCTCGGTGTTCGGCACATCGAAGCCTTCAATGATTTCTAGTTAGTGGTCAGCCAGATCCACAGCTAGTTCGAGACCCGGAATCCAACCATGGCAAGCTACTTACAAAAGGTGCAGGAGCTCGTTCAACGACTCGATCATTTTGTTATTCAACAGATCCCTTAAGCTTAAAATGCCCAAGCCAATGCACTCTCGAAGTTGGCTAGTTTGTCGTGAACCAACCTTGACGCAACAGTTCGGATTGACCTTCTGGCCCAACCCAGCATTGCTCCTAGGGCGCTTCTTGTCTCCCCCTTCCGAGACCGACTATGTCCTCTGAGAAATATACAAAGGAATCTATGGAGATCACCTTGGTACCCAAACCCTGGCTCACAAGGCGCTTTGGCAAGGTTACTACTGGCCAACCATGGAGCAGGATGTAGCCCAGCTCGTCAAAAAGTGTGACCGATGTCAGAGGAACTCCAACCTCCATCACCAGCCAGAAGTTCCCTTGAAGCCGATCACCAGCCCGTGACCCTTCGTATAGTGGGGAACAGACATCCTTGGACCTTTCCCCACTACGGTCAAACAAAAGAGGTTCCTCCTAGTCGTTGTGGACTACTTCACCAAGTGGGTGGAAGCTGAGGCCCTAGCACACATTATCACAACAATGCCCAGAACTTCTTCTAGAAAAGTGTTGTCTGTCACTTCGGTATTCCCCAGGTTCTCATCACTGATAACGGTACATAGTTCACTAATCGGAAGTTTGAAGTGCTCTGCACCGACCTAAAGATCGACCACCAGACTACAGTCATACACTGACCTCAGTGTAATTGAAGACTGAAGTAGCCAACCAAACCCTACTACACGGCCTAAAAACCAGACTTGATTAGGCCAAGGGAAGGTGGGTCAAGGAGTTTCCAAGCATTCTCTAGGCATACAGAACTACAACGTGTATGGCTACCAGAGAGACACCCTTCAACCTAACCTACGAGGCCGAAACCATGACACCTATGGAAATAGGCTCATTGACTCTCCAGACCGAGTTCTATGATGGGGAGTAGAACAATGAAGACCTCTATGTAGAGCTTGACTTGGTGGAAGAAGCACGTGATCGGGCACGCCTTAAGATTACCGCGTAGCAGCAAGGAATGGAAAAGTACTATGACTCCAAAGTCTGAAGAAGAGAGTTCAAAACCAGGGACCTCATTCTTCGGAAGGTCATAGTGCCTATGCTAGGAGAAGGGAAGCTTGGGCCAAACTGGGAAGGATCCTATAGAGTTACCAGAGTGGTCGAACCCAACACCTATAGGCTAGAAGACCTCGATGGCAAGCCCATACAGAGGAGTTGGAATACTGGAAAGAGTGTGTTTGTCCTACGAAGTGATTGTTCAATGCACACCACAAACACACTACACGACACACAACATACACACTATACGCACAATGCGCAACACACACTGCATAGCATACCATGCAACGTACGACATTTAGCTAAACTCTCAATGGCTAGAACTTCTAGGCATTGACTCGGCTGATCAATAATGGCTAGAGTTTGCTATGCATATTCACTAGCTAGCCCGGCAGCACATAGACGAGCATCCTATTTGACTTGAATGATCAATAGCTAGAGCCCAAAGTGGAGAAGAAGACTCCCGCCTCCAAAGGCCAAAGGGCGGTCACCGAACTCTGCACACCCCACTGATAGTGTCAGATCAGAACTAGCTGAGGAACGGCTAGCCCACAAAAAGCCAAAAGCTCCCGAGACCTGCAACTGAGCATCCCTCCAAGAGATGGAGCTCAGATAACACTTCAGCCAAAAACTGAAGACTAAAGATCTTGGCCACTCCTAACCTTGGTCATGATAAGATTGAGGCCCACAACTTAGCAAAAACAAAAAGTGATAAAGGGCAGTACACAAGCTCGAAACCAAAAACATCCTTCTCATTAATCATCAAAAGTTTGTACAAGGCTTAAGGCTCAGCATACTGAGCCGCTTACATAAAAAAAATAAAAAGAGAAAAAAGAGAATCAACATCATAGCAGCAAAATAGGAACAAAATAATAGCAGCAGCAATAGTGGTGAGCAGGCACATCAATCCTCGACAGGGCGGTCCTCGGCCTCCTCATTCTCAAGCACATCAACGATAGCCACATTGTCCTCAGTGGAAGGGATGTTAGGATCGTAAGGGCCCAAGGCCTACGTAGCCTCAAAAAGGTTAGGGAACCGGCATAAAATCCTATTCCAAAATAGATCCAACCCCATCTCGAAGGAGCGCACAGTGAAGACATCCATCTCATGTTGATACTCCATCGAGCCTCTAAATTGATCAACTGCCTCGTCACTTACCCGAACCTCCCTCTCGGCAACCTCCTTCTTCAATTGCTCCTGTACAGACTTCAACTCAGTGATGCACCGCTTCAAGTTGCAGATGGTATCAAACTGCCCCACGATGTCGCGCTTAAGCTTGGCCACTTCATCTTCCAGCCTCCAATGGTTGATTGTCTTCGGTCACCCCTTCAGCTATAGGATCTCGATGTGACTTGCCTCGTAAAGGCCCCATAGTGACTGAAGACAATCAACCACTGTGACCGTCGAGCAAGCACTCTACAAGAGAAAAACCAAGTGTTAGCACAATCAACTTCAACCAAACAAATGAGAGACTAAGTACAAGCACAAACTTATCGACACAACTTGATGAATAAGCATGATCTCCAAGGTGTCACTCGTGGACTCTGCTGCCTCCCGCCTCATGGTCTGTATCAAGATGCCACGGAGAAGCTGCTCGGGCACACCCTCCATTTTGAGCCCATCCTCGGAATGGAAGTTCCACCACGGCATGTGAAGAGATGGATGAAGGGATGAGAGATCCATCGTATGGATGCCCAAATCTTGTAGAATAAGGTGGGCAAATTTCAAAAAAAATTCTCTCCCTTCAACTGGGAATTGCATTCCCTATTTTAGAAAATAATATTTTCAATGATCAATCTTGAACCATAAACTGAACCAGATCTGAACAAAAATAGTAGGAGAGGATTATACTTGATACGGAGAAATAATATCTCCCAACGAAGGTGTTCACACCCAAGGAAGGATCCAAAGACTGCTCCCACTGAAGATGGCGCGGTGTAGAATGGAGCATGATCAACAGTGTTCTCTCCATAAACCTAATCCTTCACAAGAAATAGCAGGATGGCACGTGAGCACAGCTTCCAATCAGTCCCTTCACAAGGAATTGATGTCAATATCGAATCTTGATTTCTCCCGCTGAACTGGAGATCGAACTGGTAGGTCAAGTGGCAACAGGAAGGAGGCGGCAAGAAAGAATTTCGCAGGGTTGCTTAATTCTTCCTTTTGTGATTTCAACTCTGAAGAGGATGTGAATGTGTGTCTTCTAAAGGCTGCCGCCCCTTCTTCTTTTGTAACCTTAAAGGAATCAGCTCCTAATCCCATTAGGAGTTGCTGATCCAAATCATATTTGGATAAAACATCCCTTTAGTTGATAAGGGTAAACCCTTATCTTATCTGCAGATTAGATCAGCCTTCTCTTAATCTTATTAGGAGGTTTCCAGACCCGAATCACATTCAGATTTGGACTCTCTGGATAGGGTTAAGACCCTATCCTATCTGCTAATCCATTCCCAGAATTCGCCCCTTAATTAACTGATTAAATTAGCCCAATTCGAAATGGGCTTTAGGCCCATTAAGGTTATGTGCTCACTTAGCCTTCCTAACTGCTGCCCAGTTAGGCTTCCTTGTATGGCATGGGACCCAAACATTGATCTACACATCAGCCACATGGGTTCGGCCCAGCCTTTGTTACAAGGCCTGGTCGAATACACTGTTATGGACAGTGCACCCCCTGAAACCCATCACATGGGCTCTATGGGCCCAACACTTACCCTAAGTGGTCCCTGGGCCAAGCCACCTTGTAACACCCAGTGACTGTGGGCAGATACAAGATTAGCCTATCAGGTATTACCCTCAATGGTCTTACACTTAACCTCCCAGCCCATAACGATCAAGACATTGCCCGACAAGAGAGGACCTCTCCCTCAGCTATGGGGAACAATGTTGCACTCTCTGCTTATATGGATCCCGGGAATTAAAACCTTTTGAAAACATTTTGGAAACCATAATATATATACTTTTATATTTCATATAAAATATATTTTGCAAAACAAATCTCAACGATTGAAATCGGCTGCCGGCAATCTTGGTTTCGATCAGAGAGAGTGTATCCCCGATCATTACCTTTGTCCGACAAAGGGGCTGATCCTGTCACTATGATCACCCACTCAGATGAATTCTCAGAATGTCCCAACATACCCAGGTTTTGACCCCCGCTAAGGATCTCACTGATTGGTACATCAAAGACAACCCAATCCGACACCTAGTGCAGTATCATAATCGAGCCTAGGGGTCGGGTGTAACTTTCCAGTTTTTCCCTTCAATCTCCAAGGTCTAGGGCAATACTGGAAATCTGGTCCGGTTCAAAGATTCAATTAATCCTACACTGCATGTGCCTAGGGTCTCTGTTAGACAGTTTTGTATGCCCTTAGCTTCAATCTGATTTGATGTACTTTTGTTATTTACTGGAAATAAATAAAGTGCATGTTTGATTCATGTTGTTTGGTTTAATTCTGTGTAAAACCCTAAAACTGGACATTTATAGAGACTCATGTTAGTTTTAAATGTTCACAGCCGTTGGATAAGTCTGGGGAGATTTATCCTGCCAAGGCTGATACTGGTGTGCCACCAAGTGTTGGGATGGCCTGTCTCAGCCATCAGGGTAAGACCCGAGGCACATGCAGTATGGGATTACTTGAATCCTTGAACCGGACCAGATTTCCAGTATTGCCCTGGACCTTGGAGATAGATGGGCAAAACTGGAAAGTTACACCTAACCCCTAGACTCGATTATGACATTTCACTAGGTGTTGGATCAGGCTGCCTTTGATATGCCAATCAGTGAGATCCTTAGCGGGGATCAAAACCTGGGTATGTTGGGGCAGTTTGAGAATTCATCTGAGTGGGTGATCATAGTGACAGAATCAGCCACTTTGTCGGACAAAGGGTAATGATCGGGAATGCACTCTCTCTGATGGAAACCAAACTGCCGGCAGTTGATTTCAATCGTTGGAATTTTGTTTTGCAAAATTAATATATTTATATATATATGTACGGTTTCGAATTGTTTGCAAATGGATTTAATTCCCGGGATCCATGTGAGAGGAGAGTGCGGCACTGTTCCTTGCAGCCGAGGGAGAGGTCCTCTCTTGTCGGGCAGTGCTTGATCATTAAGGGCTGAGAGGTTAAGTGTAAGACCATTGAGGATAATACATGATGGGCTAATCTTGCACCTGCCCACAGTCCCTGGGTTTTTATAAAATGGTTTGGCCCAGGGACCACTTAATGTAAGTGTTGGGCCCATAGGGTCCATATGATGGACTCAAGGGGTTCATTGAGTTTTTCAGTGAATTCGGCTGGGCCTTGTTTTAGAGGTTGGGCCGAACCCATGTGGCTGGTGTGTAGATCAATGCTTGGGTCCCACGCCATACAAAGAAGCCCAACTGGGCGGCAGATTGGAAAGTAATTAGACACTGAACACTTAATGGGCCAGAAGCCCATTTCGAGGTAGGCTGATATGATCACCCATCCATGGGGCGAATTTGAGATTAAAGTTAGTAAAAGGATTGGGCCTTTAGCCTTATCCACTCTTAGAGACCAAATTCAAATTAGATTTGAATCTGGTAACCTCCTGATAAGATCAGGAGTAAGCTAACTTTATCTGCAGAAAGGATTAAGATTATCCCCTATCCAAATACTGATTTGGATTGGGATAACTCCTAATAAGGAGGTTTCTTAATCAAGAAGAAAGGAGGAGATTTAGAACCAAGAAAAAATCGTAAGATAGAAAATCTCCTGCGAATTGAGATCAGATCTCATACTCTCCAGAAAAAGAGAAAAAGCAGTTCAGCCTTTTTCGTTTTGGAGATCTCCTCCTGCCGCTGCCATCTGCCATTGCAAGATTAGATCTTTGCAGAAAAGAAAATCAAGAAATCTGTTCTTGACATCAGTCTTGCAAAAAAGACTGAAAAAGATTCAGTGTTTAGTACTTCCAAAGGATTCTTGTGAAGGATCCAGTGTGTAGGACGCACCCTACTGGTTCTGTTCCATTCACAGCTGTGTCATCTTCAGCAGGAACGGATCTTGGAGCATTCTTTGGGCGTGAACACCAACTTTGGGAGATACTGCTTCTCCGGATCAGGTATATTCCTCCCATTTATCTTTTGGTACAGATCTGGTTTGATTATGGTTCAAGTAGGATCCTTGAATATTGTATTCTAAATTTAGGGAATATGGTTCAAGTAGGACCCATTCCGCAACCTTTATGGCGTCCATCAGATGGATCCTACCATTACTTCAGTGGTATCAGAGCCACAGGTTCGAATCTTGAACCAAAAGAAAATCAGATCAAACCCTACGCAGATGGATAGAAGGTGTTCTTTCAGGATTTGCACAGATTGTTTTCTTTATTTCAAGAAACCGTTTCTTGTTAAGGGCGATTGATCTGAAATTAATTTTATTAAATCCATAATTTATTTAGAGTTGTTCTTTATTTATTTTGATTTAATGGACTGTTCGAACCTGGAGATCACAGTGCAGATTTGGCGCAGATAGTCTGCACACCCTTTTTCTTTCTATTTATTTATATTCGGTTTGTAAATAATTTTTTTTATTTTAGACTGAATGTATAGGATTTGATCAAGAATGTAATTAATAGAAATAGGATTTCTGTTATTTTTTCTTGATTAAAGAAGAAGGAAGAAGAAGGCGGCGCTGGAGATTTGCAGTTGGAGAAATCGCTTTCTGCAATTTGTAGTTTGTGAAACTACAACCCTTGTGATTAACCTCTGTTTTGCAGGTGGTGCGAACAATCCATAGTTTGATTTGTGATTGTTTGAAATCAAAATTATTAATTTCAGATCTTTCATGAATTAATTCTTGAATTGAAAATCAGTTTTGGATCCTCTCGGACTAGATTGGACCAAAACTGTTTGGACCGAATCTGGGGTTCGATAGGGACTGTTTTTCAGTCAGTATTTCTCACACTTGCTGTTCCAAATCTGATGTTCAATTACAAGGATTACTTCGGCCCATCTGTAAAGCCCAGTTTTAAAGGGTTAAAACTGCAAAAGGCCCATTACTGTGAGATAAACTGTATGGGCCGAACTGCTATCTGCGATTCAGCCCATACACATAGTAGTCATTAATTGTTAATGACTTAGATTTTAAATGGGCTGTTCAATGGGCTTTACAGCAGTTAATTGATTGGATCAATTCCTCCTTTACATGTGATGTTTGGATGTTTGATGTGCTGTGACCATGGGCCATAAGTACTTGGCCCATGAAGACTCGTTAGTGGCTCTTGCGCACACCATGGCTAAATGCACATCATTGCCATAGTGTCCTTCAAGGTCATTGGATGACCCCTCTTTGCTTGGTGGGCCCCACAACCCTGAAAAGGGATGCGTACGGAACCCCTAGCCGATTAAGGCCCACCAGAAATCTGACTTTATGAAAGTCAGTGGGAGCCACTCTGGTTTGACCTAAATTAAAACTAGGGCATTTTTGTTCCCTCTAGCAAATATGAATGCATGTGATAGGGAAACCCATATGATGGACTCTCTAAAGGCCTTCCGTCATTAGCACAATGATGGGTCCTTCAGTAATGAGGAAACACACCATAAAATTGGGCTATCCATTTGTTGTTGGATCTATTAGAGTGTTTCATAAGATGATAAGGGCATCATAGACCGATTTGGGAGGGGCTTCACCAGAAAATGGGAACTCTCTCACGGTACCTTGGCGTAACCTGAATATGATGGGTAAGCACTCACTGGACAGAAAGGTTTACCTGAAAACGGCTCTGAACCTTGTCTGACAGAGGCCAAAGTGAAACTCATTTGATGAGTGGATATGATCCGTCACAGAAAGGTGGTGAGGTTATGCAGCTGAAACAGTTGGCTTCACGCACCCCATGTGATTTCCCACATTTCCAGAGACATTTCGTCGTCTCCGTCACTGAGAAATGAGGGAAATCTCAGAGATGAACAAATGGGAATGGAACATAGATTAAAAGCCATATCTATGTAGGTAACATGAATCAAACTAAGGTTGTGGACTAATGATTTTACTATTTTATCAGAAAATGGCAAACGGTCAATTTGCAAAGCTTCTAGATGATAACAAGCTAAAGGGACCAAACTATGCCGACTGGTACAGAAATCTTATGCTGGTCCTAACTTCCGAAAAGTTAGACAAGGTAGTGAAAAATCCTACCCCGGAACGTCCGGGTGATAGGGCTTCTGAGGCCCGTAGAAGGGACTACCAAGAGTGGGAGGATAAAAACTCCCTAGCCCGATGCTTTGTCGTTGCCTCATTAGACAACTCAATACAGAGGCAGTTCGATCAGATCGAACTAGCCAAGGACATATTGGAAAGTCTAAGAACAATGTATGAAGAGCAGAACCGTTCTACTCGACAGAAGGTCCTGAAATTGTTCATGACCACGCAGATGACCAAAGGGCAGAAAGTTCATGACCATTGTCTTCGGATGATGGGTTACATTAACGAACTTGAAGCTCTTGGATCCAGGCTAGATCTTGGCACGCAAGTAGATGCCATCCTCAATTCTTTCCCCTCTTCCTTCAATGCGTTCACAATGAACTACAATATATATAAGCTGAATGTCAGCGTCCAGGAACTCAGCAATATGTTGCAGAGAGCCGAGGATCTACTCAAGAAGGATGAGCCTGTAGTTATGCTTGCTGAAGCTAACAAATCGGGCAAGAAAAAGAGAAAGGCAAAGAAGCCTCAGAAGAAGGCTGCCAATCATAAGAAGCAGAAGAAGAACAAGGCATCTGATGTCTGTCACTTCTGCAAGCAGACCGGCCACTGGAAGAGGAATTGTCCTGCCTACCTAGAATCTAAGAAAGGTAACATCGAAACTTGTGTCACAGAAACTAACATGTTAGTTACTTTTGTGTCCTGGTGTGTTGACTCCGGGGCTTCAACTCATGCGTGTAACTCACTGCAGGGGTTCAAAGTTAGCAGAAGGTTGAGTGAAGATGAAGTGACACTATTCTTGGGAACAACTGCAAGTGTTGCAGCAGCAGCAATAGGAACCGTAGAATTAGTTTTTAAAGAAGGAATACTTGTACTTAAAGATTGTCTTTATGTACAGAACTTGAGAAGGAATTTAATTTCTGTTTCAAAACTGTGTGCTGATGGATATACTTTTTATTTTAGTAATGTGATTACTGTTAAACGGAATAATAAATTCATCGCATGCAGGGAACAAGAGAACGGTCTCTATGTTCTACATCCTTCTCTGGAAACTAACTTAACCGAAACTACGTCGGTCGAAAATCCCAAGAAAATGAATCGTGATACAGTAAATCCCACGTGCCTCTGGCATTACCGACTTGGCCATATCGGTATTGACCGAATCACAAGGTTGGTAAAGGATGGTCCTTTGGATTTTCTAACTGTAGAAAATCTTCCCACTTGTGAACCTTGCCTTCAAGGTAAGATGTCTAAGCGGCCATTTGACGGTAAGCCTGAAAGATCTGAAGGCACACTTGACCTAATACATACTGATGTATGTGGTCCCCTGAGTGTTAGGACACGGAATCAACACGTGTACTTCATCACCTTTACAGATGATTTTTCACGATATGGTTACATGTACCTAATGAGACATAAGTCTGAATCATTTGAAAAGTTCAAAGAGTTCAGACAGGAAGTCAAGAAACAGTTAGGGAGAGAAATTAAGGCCCTTCGATCAAATCGAGGTGGCGAGCATCTCTTTGACGAATTCAGGGACTACTTAAAGGCCAATGGGATAGTGTCACAATTAGCTCCTCCTGCTACACCTCAACTCAACGGTGTTTCAGAGAGGAGGAATAGGACCTTGTTAGACATGGTCCGGTCACTTCTCGTACGCTCACAATTACCCACATCCTTTTGGGGATACGCATTAGAGACTGTTATCTACGTGCTGAATCGGGTTCCAACCAAATCAGTTCCGAAAACTCCATATTAACTTTGGACAGGAAGGAAGCCAAGTGTAAGACACTTGAAGATTTGGGGTTGTCCTGCACACGTTAAAAGAACAAGTGCGGACAAGTTGGAATCTAAAACCAGTCATTGCCTGTTTATAGGCTACCCAAAGGATTCGGTGGGTTATCTATTCTATAACCCGAGTGAGCAGAAAGTGTTCTGCAGTCGAAACGCCCAGTTCTTAGAATCCGATTACATCCTGGACACCCATCGTCAGGAAATAGTTCTTGATGAGGAGAGCTCAGGAGCAATGGGAGATGTCCCACAAATTCCAGGTAATTACCAACCTAGAAGAACCACCTGGGTATCCAGACCACCAGTCCGATATGGTTATGACCAGGATAGTTACCTGGTGGAAACCTTGACTAGTGAAGAGGATCCCGTGACTTACGCGGAAGCTATGTTAGACATAGACTCCCAGAAGTGGGTGGAGGCCATGAGGGCTGAAATGGACTCAATGGAGACCAATGGAGTCTGGACTCTAGTGGATCCGCCCCCCGGGGTAAAAGCAATTGGTTGCAAATGGATCTACAAGAGGAAGAAGGGCCCCGATGGCAAGATTGAGACCTTTAAAGCTCGCTTGGTGGCGAAAGGGTATACTCAGAAAGAAGGCATCGATTATGAGGAAACCTTTTCGCCCGTGGCCATGCTTAAATCCATTAGGATCCTGCTAGCTGTAGCAGCGTACCATGACTATGAGATTTGGCAAATGGATGTCAAAACCGCGTTCCTGAATGGAGATCTTAGTGAAGATATCTACATGCAGCAGCCGCAAGGCTTCATTGCTGCAGGTTAGGAACACATGGTATGTAAACTTAATAGATCCATATATGGACTTAAGCTGGCTTCTAGGAGTTGGAACATCCGTTTTGATTCTGCAGTCAAAACGTTTGACTTTGAGCAGAATCCGGATGAGCCCTGTGTTTACAGGAAGTCCAGTGGGGATAAGATCACCTTTTTGGTGTTGTACGTGGACGATATCCTACTCATTGGGAATGATGTAGGAATGTTGACTTCGGTCAAGGTATGGCTATCACAGCAGTTCTCCATGAAAGATCTTGGAGAAGCTTCATACATACTGGGTCTTCGACTCTATAGAGATAGATCGAAGCGGATAATTGGATTATCCCAGGCTGCTTATATTGACAAAATTGTCAAGAGGTACAGCATGGAGAACTCTAAGAAAGGAAACGTTCCTTTCAGGCACGGAGTCACTCTCTCCAAGAAGATGTCTCCCAAGACTTCTGAGGAGATTGAGAGCATGAGAGACGTTCCCTATGCCTCAGCCGTAGGGAGCATCATGTATGCCATGCTGTGCACTCACCCTGACATTGCTCAAGCGGTGAGTGTGGTAAGTAGATTCCAGGCAAACCCAGGGCAGGAGCATTGGACTGCTGTGAAGAACATACTCAAATACCTTCGAAGGACAAAAGAGTTTTGTCTGGTATTCGATGGTAGTTCACTGCAAGTGCTAGGGTATACCGATGCCGATTTCCAGTCGGATCCAGATGATAGAAAGTCTACATCTGGGTATGTTTTCACGATAGGATCGTGTGCTGTTTGCTGGAAAAGTAGCAAACAGGGGTCCACTGCAGACTCCACAACCGAGGCCGAGTACATTGCCGCAAGTGAAGCTGCCAAGGAAGCCGTGTGGATGAAGAAGTTCATACACGAATTGGGAGCGATTCCATCCAGCACATCTCCCATCCCGTTGTTGTGTGACAACAATGGAGCGATCGCCCAGGCTAAAGAGCCTCGGGCTCACTCGAAGTCGAAGCACATCGAGAGAAAGTACCATGTACTGCGGGAGATCGTTGGTAGAGGGGACGTCCTGATTCAGAAGGTAGCATCAGCGGATAATGTGGCAGACCCATTGACTAAGCCACTGACACAGAAGGTGTTTGAGAAACACGTGGAAAGTATGGGACTCCGGCTTGTACCAGATTGGACCTAAGTGCAAGTGGGAGCTGTTAGACAGTTTTGTATGCCCTTAGCTTCAATCTGATTTGATGTACTTTTGTTATTTAGTGGAAATAAATAAAGTGCATGTTTGATTCATGTTGTTTGGTTTAATTCTGTGTAAAACCCTAAAACTGGACATTTATAGAGACTCATGTTAGTTTTAAATGTTCACAGCCGTTGGATAAGTCTGGGAAGATTTATCCTGCCAAGGCTGATACTGGTGTGCCACCAAGTGTTGGGATGGCCTATCTCAGCCATCAGGGTAAGACCCGAGGCACATGCAGTATGGGATTACTTGAATCCTTGAACCGGACCAGATTTCCAGTATTGCCCTAGACCTTGGAGATAGATGGGCAAAACTGGAAAGTAACACCTAACCCCTACACTCGATTATGACATTTCACTAGGTGTTGGATCAGGCTGCCTTTGATAGGCCAATCAGTGAGATCCTTAGCGGGGATCAAAACCTGGGTATGTTGGGGCAGTTTGAGAATTCATCTGAGTGGGTGATCATAGTGACAGAATCAGCCACTTTGTCGGACAAAGGGTAATGATCGGGAATGCACTCTCTCTGATGGAAACCAAACTGCCGGCAGTTGATTTCAATCGTTGGAATTTTGTTTTGCAAAATTAATATATTTATATATATATATATGTACGGTTTCGAATTGTTTGCAAATGGTTTTAATTCCCGGGATCCATGTGAGAGGAGAGTGCGGCACTGTTCCTTGCAGCCGAGGGAGAGGTCCTCTCTTGTCGGGCAGTGCTTGATCATTAAGGGCTGAGAGGTTAAGTGTAAGACCATTGAGGATAATACCTGATGGGCTAATCTTGCACCTGCCCACAGTCCCTGGGTTTTTATAAGATGGCTTGGCCCAGGGACCACTTAATGTAAGTGTTGGGCCCATAGGGTCCATATGATGGACTCAAGGGGTTCATTGATTTTTTCAGTGAATTCGGCTGGGCCGAACCCATGTGGCTAGTGTGTAGATCAATGCTTGGGTCCCATGCCATACAAAGAAGCCCAACTGGGCAGCAGATTGGAAAGTAATTAGACACTGAACACTTAATGGGCCAGAATCCCATTTCGAGGTGGGCTGATATGATCACCCATTCTTGGGGCGAATCTGAGATTAATGTTAGTAAAAGGATTGGACATTTAGCCTTATCCACTCTTAGAGACCAAATTCAAATTAGATTTGAATCTGGTAACCTCCTGATAAGATCAGGAGTAAGCTAACTTTATCTGTAGATAGGATTAAGATTATCCCCTATCCAAATACTGATTTGGATTGGGATAACTCCTAATAAGGAGGTTTCTTAATCAAGAAGAAAGGAGGAGATTTAGAACCAAGAAAAAATCGCAAGATAGAAAATCTCCTGCGAATTGAGATAAGATCTCATACTCTCCAGAAAAAGAGAAAAAGCAGTTCAGCCTTTTTCGTTTTGGAGATCTCCTCCTACCGCCGCCATCTGCCATTGCAAGATTAGATCTTTGCAGAAAAGAAAGTCAAGAAATCTGTTCTTGACATCAGTCTTGCAAGAAAGACTGAAAAAGATTCAGTGTTTAGTACTTCCAGAGGATTCTTGTGAAGGATCCAGTGTGTAGGACGCACCTTGCTGGTTCTGTTCCATTCACAGCTGTGTCATATTCAGCAAGAACGGATCTTGGAGCATTCTTTGGGCGTGAACACCAACTTTGGGAGATACTGCTTCTCCGGATCAGGTATATTCCTCCGATTTATCTTTTGGTACAGATCTGGTTTGATTATGGTTCAAGTAGGATCCTTGAATATTGTATTCTAAATTTAGGGAATATGATTCCCAGTTGGGAGAAGGTAGGAAATTTTTTTTGAAATTCGCCCACCCATTCCGCAACCTTTATGGCGTCCATTAGATGGACCCTACCATTCCTTCAGTCTCACCCTGGTGGTTGAGACAGGCCACCCCAACTGACTTGGTGGCACATCAATGTCAGCCTTATCAGGATAGGTCTCCCCAGACCGATCCACTGGCTGTGAACATTCTAAGCTAACACGAGTCTCATTAAGTGTCCAGTTTAAGGGTATTGCACAGAAGCACACCACAGGAACATGAATCAAATATGTACTTTATTCATTTACAATAAACTCATAATGTACATCATTCTGATTGAAGCTAAGGGCATACAAAAACTATCTAACAATGGACTACAGCCCTCCGATGCGTTCACTTGCGGAGAAGGGGGATAAGCAACATGGTGCCCTCCTCCGGGTCAACCACCACGACCTCTTCTTCGGACCTCTGCCGCTAGGGGGTCCCCTCGACAGACCTCAGTGGCACCGCTTCGAATCATGGCTGGGCCCTCGAGCACCTCGGCTTCGTCTGTCCTGCCCCTCCTTCATTCGACAAAGGATCTCCTCTTGGCTAACCATCTCAGCACCTGCACCAAAACAAGCATCTAATTAGTACAAGTCATTAGCTCAGGAAAGAAGAAGGTTGGAAAATAAAGAACCAAAGCAATGAAACAAATCGGCCTCTTCACTCATCAGCCCGATGCAGATCAACATCGAGAAGGATGTGTAGCGCTTCACATCGATCTCCTCAATCATAACTCAATTAGTCGGGCCCAAGTAGGTTGTGACACCTTAGTCCTCAGCTCCTGGAGTGTGGCCAACAGAGGTGAGCCCTTAGGACAGCACACAAAGAAGGATCCCTCCTTCCAGTGCTTCATCGAGGACAGAGCCCCGACCAACACCTTGATGCGTTGCCTAGCCAAGAAGTAGTAGTACCCCTGCTAGTGGTGCTTCAGTTAAAGGAAGTAGGTAACCATCCCTAGGGTATGATTGATGTCGTGGACAAAGAAATAGGACATAATACCGATTAGGAATCTAAAGGACTTCGGCACCAACTACACCGGTAGTACTCGATACCACTCAAACACCTTGACTACCCCCTCGTGCAATGGGAACCTCAACCCAGACTCTAGACTTTTTTTCATACACACAGAGCTCGCCTGGCCGAGCATTTGTGGGCCTCTCACCATCCCTTGGACACCTCAGCTCATATTCCTCGGGGATGCAGTACAAAGCCTGGATCAGATCCATGTTCCCAAGGTTCAAACAACACAGAGTGGTCCTAAATCAGCGACCAGCCCACGCGGGATGCTCAACCTCCACTGTGGACAGCCTCACCTCAGTCTCCCCAGCCTCAACAACCCTAGCAGAATCTACCGCCTCAAAGTCCATGGCCTTGGCCCCTGGCCATCAGCCTCAGGAACATCGAGCATGATAGCCTCAATTTAAGAACCCGGCTCGGACTCATAGGAGGAAGGAAAATCAAAGGAAGAGGAAGTACGAAAGGATGAGGAAGACATCTTACCTAATCTTGTAGGCTAAGGCCGCACAATTAAAGCAAACACCGAGCACCAAAGACTACTCCTCGCCGAGCTCTCCAAGTGACTTATTTCACAAATGACGAAGGGGAAATGCTCCTCCCTCTATTTATAGAACTCTCGACGATCCAGATTAGAACAAGATCGACAACGAAGATCAAGTGCTGCTCTGACAAGCTCGGGAAGGCTAATTGGCACAACCGCCCTTCGCACGCATAGAGCCTCGGAAAGCAAAATGATGCATTTGACAACCCATTTAAAAAACGGGACCTGTGTTGAAACAACCGATTCATCCAGAAAAATCAGTCCAACTCCAAGCTGCGCGGTCTGAATCAAATGCTCAACCAAATTTCAACTTCAATTTCCTTAATCGAGAACCGAAGAACTCTTCCATGCCACACCGCGGCCGAGCACTTCACTCCTCGACTTTGGAATTGGGGGAGTGATGTTCGGGTTATGGTTGAGCTGGCTCCGGATGCCACGTGTTGCCTACGTGGCCGCCTTACCTCTTTGGCCACATCAATGCCACATCAGCGTCGCATCACCTCCGCGGCCCAACACTTCACTCCTCAACTTCAAAAATGGGGGAGTGGTGTTTGAGCTGGCTCCGGATGCCATGTATCACCTATGTGGCTGCCTTATCTCTTTGGTCACGTCAGCACCACGTCACCTCCACGGCCTAGCTTATCTCCTCGGCCATGTTAGCACCGCGTCACGTTCATTGCCCCACCTTATCTCTTCAACCACATCGACGCCATGCCATGTGGATAAGCGCGACCAAGACAGGAGATCATCACACGAATGGGAACAACAATGCTGGGGATTAGGTATTATCCTAAAGACCTCGGAGAGCAACCTCATCCCGATAACCCTGGAAGCCTCATCCGACCAGGACACCGATCATCGGCTATGAAAAGGTACCTCCCGCTCAAGGTAAAAGGATCCAACTTTTGACTTCCATACTATTACTCTGCTTAGACTAGCATTGTTCTCTAACTGCTCGGCCCAACCGCCCACTACTTTCTATTGACTTCAGCATCGGAGTATCTACCCGAGGATAACTCCTCGGGCCTTTGACCTTTTCTTGATTTCAAATCTCATTGTACAGCTCCATCCTTCCACCTTGGCTCCGCCCATTTGGCAAGGATTATCTGACTATAATCAATAAGAAAAGTATGTTTCTGTGCTGAATAAAAACAATTGGTCTAGTCATTTTGCAATTTACTTATTCAAAGGTATCTCTTATATCCCTTATTGATAGAAGTAGTTCTACCAATAAGCACACATGAAGATAACCGTTACATTGATGAATTTTTCTAAGTTGTGTTGTAGGCAGTGGTTGTGTGTGAGAATGATGCAATGCTTGGATGTAACACTTGGCATTCGTTTTTGGCATGCGTAATCGAATTAAATAGCACACTAAAGTATTTAGTATTGGTCATTTAATGTATTTGGCATGAATACATATCGGGTCGTATCGATCGGATACATATCATATCGGAGGTTTCCCGATATGGCTCTATATGGTGTGTTTTAAAGATTAACCCAGTTCAGAGGATAGATAGGCGTTAAACCGCCCCCTCTAAATCAAGTTTGAAAAAAACTTAAAATATAAAAGAAGAAATCAGGTTCGATACAGGCCGATACGCCCCTACCAATATATTGGCCGTATGGATTTTGAACCTGGCATGATTAGCCATTAATGTGACTACGCATCAATTGTATGCATGTTAATTATTATCTATCAAGCAATCATATGTAATTTAGGGGCTAATTCGCAATTTTTGAAAATCAGAAACCCCATAATGCGTTTTCTTTTGCAAACGCAGGTTTAACCCTGTTGCGATATGTGGTAATATGCATGTGTGTTGCTTTCTCTATTTAAATTTTAAAACGTTGATGGTTAAGAAACCGCCATTGCATTCAAAGAAACAGAGAGAGCTTTGTTTCTTCTTCTTCTTCATCTTATTCGTTAATGGGGCCTCCTGCTGCAACTTTTCGTCATTCTCAGTTTCTGTTTTTTATTGCAGTCCGCTTCATCCTCCTCAACTTCTTAAAAGTCTACTTTTCGCTTGCCTTTTATAGCATATTTAGAACAAATCCAATCTGGAGGATATTGACAAGAAAATGGCAAAGTTGAAGACCAAGGAGACCATAGAGGTGTCTTGTCCTTCTATTACGATGACCATTGGAGATGAGGTGCGGTAGGATGTGATAAAGGAGAAGTATGCTTTATTTTTAGGGAAAAATCACGATCAGTATCCTATACTTTGGCTCGAGTGATAATTTGGTCTCTAAACTTTGAAATTTAACAATCTATTACATGAAAATGCGACAATGCAATACCTATCGTTAATGGACCATCAACCAATGCATAAAATGATGTGCTTGAAGTGTAAATAAGCACAGGCCCACCCATACCTTGTTCTGAAACTTAATTAATTACAATAGAGTTAATGAAGATCGAACACTAAACCATTTGGTCAAAGTGGCTCTAGTACCATCTCAAAGAACCTTTCAACATATAAGCTTAAGTTGTTAGGTGAGGCCCTTAAATAAGTTGATATTCTCTAACAAAAACCACATGAAGGCAAAGCAGACGAATGCTTGTTTCCGATGAAAACTGAAGAGAAAAGGTGTGGGATGCAATGTGAGGCTTCACGTTTCAGGCTGCTCGATGAAACCACATGAGACCCAATAACAAGCCACGTTTTGGACAATCTCAACGGTTGTTGCTGGTGCCATAGAAAGGCAAACCAGAAGCCCAATCTCAACGGTTGAGCTCGCGAAGCGGCTAATCGATCAAGATGATTGCCTCTCCATCACCGTCTTGTGTATGGAGCCACCATCTTCTTGTGGTATTGACCATGATGTTGAATCGCTTGTTG
This sequence comes from Nelumbo lutea, assembly GCF_056320005.1. NCBI lineage: Eukaryota > Viridiplantae > Streptophyta > Magnoliopsida > Proteales > Nelumbonaceae > Nelumbo > Nelumbo lutea. The sequence goes on from NC_142686.1 coordinate 67,304,495, forward strand.
CCTCCACCCCTAGCATTTGTTTCATTGCTCTACCTCAGGTCGACCTGCCATTGCCAAAAGTTTATAAGTTTCGAAAGGTTCGCATCTCTCTTCATTGAAAGTCACAACCACACGTTAGGCATGCTCTCACCCAACTTATGTTGTCCGGTTCTGGTGTTGACACAATTCGAGTCGCTAGGCTGGTGAACGATTTCTTCTGCACCTCCATGATCAATGCAGCCAATTAGTTTTTGTTTACCCTTTTTTTATTATCACTATTGTTTTATCTGCTTTTTCATATTATTATTTTTTATTCTCTATTTTTTATTTAATTTTCATTGGAAGGGTTTGATCGGGTGTGAGGTAAATTGGAGGTTCAGGCGATGGACCAAGCAAAAATTGGGTGCTGCCCGGTCTAGCTTGTAGAGCAACTTGAGATGCCGGAAGGTATTGGGACGATGCCACAGAAATGGTTGGAATTGAGATGGAAAAGAGTAAAATCCGTTAAGAGGTCAAGCTTATATGGTAGATACCCAACAATGTCAGTGTGGTTGAGATTGATGCCAGAGACTAATGGTTTACGATGTAAGTTGAGATTGATGTCAGAGGCCAAGCTCGGGTGGGAGATACCCAACAGGGAGCCATCTACACGCTCAGCAATGGAGATCGGAGATCCTCCTTCGTCGGTCTTCCAATCGAGGACTGAAGAGAACCTTTTCCCTTCTTTTATTTGTTTAAAGAGAAAGGGTAAAATGATTCAAAAATTATCAATAAGGGTAATTTTAGCATTTTTTAACTATTTAATCTATATATGGTGTCACATGATGGTGCTGGTTGACAGTGGCCCGTCAATGGCAGGTACCAGCTGGATTGTTGTGTTTTGAAAGTTCAAGTACTAGATTATCGCATTTTAAAATTTAAAGATCAAATTATCACTCGAGCTAAAACACAGGATACTCATTGGGAATTTTCCCTTATTTTTATGAAATGCTTGGAAAAGACATCATATTCTAGTCGTGAGAAATGGACTCCATAGAGTACAACATGTAAACAGTTAGGCAACTTGGATACTCGGAGTACCCCTTATTTTGTAAATTCCTGAAATCTAGTTGTTTGTTGTTTGTCGTTGATTGCTTTAGAGCTATAATTGACCAATTATAAGAACATTGGGCTTATGGAACCCCTCTTAAGTGCCCTAGGACTCATACTTTCTTGGGAACCTTTAGGGAGTTCAGGGTTTCAACAGAAACATTTCCTCTATTATCTTCGAGGCCTAGCAAACACCAAAATTACTAATGCCTTTGCTTGATGTAGTGCACGCTAAAATCGCATAATATAAGATGTCTATTGTAAAGACGGGTCCCGATGTAGTAAGCACGTTAGGTAAGCACAATGAGTGAGTACGTAATAGCTGTGTGAAATATGAAAGGCGCATTAACTAGGACATGTGTCACACAGCTATTACATATTCACTCATTGTGCTTACCTAACGTGCCCTACTACATCCAGACCCGCAAGACAAAGTCCAGGGGGAAAATGCCACTTACGTAGTCATGGCTTTCAAATTTTGGTTTGACAAATTTAATGGGAGAGAGGAAATTAGGGGAGGAAGGAAATGGAAGCATCTTGTTGCTTTTATTTTAGGGAAAATTTGCAACTAGTACCCTATACTTTGGGCCTAGTATTATTTTAGTCCCTGTACTTTAAAACGTGTCAATCCAGTATCTACCGGTTGTTAATTAGTTGTTAAGTGGCATTTGGAAAAGACACAAATACCCTTCGAGTGTCATCTAATTTTCTTTATCAACCATCCAACCGTTGACAAAAACTTAACAATTCCAATTTTTTGCTTCTTCTATTGAAGAAAGTTGGGATTACGTCTTAGTGGACAACAAAGAGAAGGCTCCTGCTAAAGAAGCCTTCTTCTTTAGATCACTTAGTGTCATTTAGGTCACTATGTGTGCACTCTACTCTTGTTAATGTGTATGTGTGAGAGGCTCAAAATGGCAAACTGAGCAAGACTGTTGTGCCAAAGAAGAACGCTCCTGCTAAAGAAAAGTATTAGTGAGGGGTAGTAGGCCCTCTACATCGAAGGACAAATCAGGGAAGAGACTGTATTGTTAGGTGACCAAATTTCAATCACCACTTCTGAAACTATACATGATAACCCTACTGGAACAGAGACCAATGCAGTGAGGGTCTCTACCAGAAGACATATGCATGCTATGCAATGGAATGATGAGGAGCAAGCAACTAGGGGTGTCAATAAAAAACCAAAAAACCGAACCGAACCGAGAAAATCAAATCGCAAAATGCGGTCAATCGAATTGATCTGTTTGGTTTTGGTTCTGGATTTTTGAAAAACCGAAGGACTGGTTTGGTTTTTTTTTAACCTACAAAAACTGACGGTTAACCGAACCGACCGGTATATATATTTTTATGTATATTTATATATATTTTTAATATGTCACATATTTTCTATGTATTATATATAAATATATATTCATTATATATATAAATATATACTTATATTATATTTATAATGACCTATTTATAAATATATTATATATTTTTCAAATATTTATAATATATTATATATCATTTATTATTTATTATATAATAATATACATATATTTGCATAATATATATTATAAATATAAAAAGCCGAAGAACTGAAACTGGTGGACTGGTTAACCAGTGGTACCAGTTCAGTTTCAGTTTGGAGAATTGGAAAAACCGGTACCACCTGTTCAGTTTACAAAAAAGTGCCATGGTTCGGTTATCGAACCATGGACACCCCTAGGAGCAACCAGTAAAGGTCATGTCATTCTCGAGCTATGAGGAGAGAGAGCTCCCAAGGCCCGTCCCCCCCCCCCCCCCCGACCCCTATAGAGCCATTGTGGTTCAATTCACGAGCAGAGACAAAAGAAGATGGGCTCTCATAACCCATGTATATATGCCAAAGTTATGCTGCTTTACTTTGAAATAAAATGATTATTCCCGAATTACTAATTACCATTATGAAAATATTTATTAATTATTATTTTGAATTAATAATACAAAGATAATTCATACAACATTAGAGAGTTTAGGATTCGTAGAGAGCTTAGGATGATAGTGCCACATCACTAGAAGTTACCGCAAACATGCGATAGACTTTTGGTTGAAGTTCATCGCATTATCCATGCATGCGATGTATTATCGTTATCGTTGACACTCTTCAAGTGTAGCCAGAGGAGAAACGATGAGCTTGTCGCAAAGTAGCTCAAATTGAGGTTGTCCAAGAGGCTTTGCGAGAATGTCTATTAATTGATCAGCTGAGGGAATGAACCGTACATCAATGAGTTTGATTGCAACTTTTTCACGAATAAAGTGAATGTCCAACTCAATGTACTTAGAACGAGAGTGTAGTGCAGGATTAGTATCAAAGAATTCATCTCCCATGTTGTCACACCATAGCAGAGGAGGTGCAAAGAGAGAGACACCTAATTCTTGGAAAAGCATACGAAGCCATAGAACTTCAGCATCCATAGAAGCCAAACCACGATATTCAGATTCAGTGCTAGACCAAGCCACAATCGATTGCTTTTTGGAACTTCAAGCAACTAGATTCAGTCTGAAGAACATGCAATAGCCACTTTGAGCTCGGCTTGAGTCAAAAGCTCGGAAGTCGTAGGCTTCTCAAGCAGTCGAGGTCTCCCTCAATTGCCGAGGTGCCAAATCGAGGTCTCCCTCAGCTGCTGAAGTGTCGAACTGAAATTTCCCTAGTAGTTGACAAGGTGCCGAGTTGAGGTCTCGCTCAATTGTCGATGTGCTGAGTCAAGATCTCCCTTAGTGACCAACGTGTCAAACCAAGGTCTCCCTTAGTGGTCGATGTGTCATCTAACTCGAGCTCAATTTGAATTAGATACTTGAGCTTGAGCTCAGAAGTTCGAGCTCAGTTCGGCTCAAACTTGACTACCTTTGATTGCAGGTCCCCTAGCAACCGAGATGTCGAGCTGAAGTCTCCCTCAATTGGAGAGAGAGTGGCATTCCTATAATTTATAAGGAGAGAGATGGTAGGAGAGAGAAAGAGAGATGGTTGGAGAGAGAGAGAGAGAGATGGCATTCTTGTAATTTATAAGAGAGAGAGAGAATTGGTAGGAGAGAGTGGCATTCTTGTAATTTGAAAGAAAAAAGGCAAGAAAGAGAGAGGGAGAGAGAGAGAGAGGGAGAGAGAGAGAGGGAGAGGGAGAGGGAGAGGGAGAGAGAGAGTTGGTAGGAGAGTGGCATTCTTATAATTTGAAAGAAAAAAAAAAAGCAAAAGAGATAATTGGTAATGAGTGGCATTCTTGTAATTATTTAACTATTGATAATTAATACATATTCTTTTATCGTTTTATCATTTTAATATCAATTGTTACTTCATTCAGGTTTAAGAAACAATTTTTTCATAAAAAAAGTCTTGGCACTTCAAACCTTGAAGATAGTGTTAATAATAAGTTAATGAGGGGAGAGAATGTAAGGAAGAGTAAAATGTTATTATTATTATTTATTTTTTAAAGCCAGCAAGAGTTAAATATAGGAATGAAACAAAATAGGAGTTAACATGGAGATGGGTGTTAAAGTTAAACAAGAGTGGAGAAGTTGCATATCATCCCGCAACTCCACTCGTGTTGCACGTCAGTTGGCTTCAAAACCAGTACATATCGGTTGATAAGATCGGAAATTAAAACATCGGTTAAGTATATTTTGGCATCGATGCTGCAGATACGAGTATACAGCAGTTTATGGATTGGAAGCACCGTTTCCTAAGAAAATGGTGTCTTTTTTTGTTTGAAAACATTACGTCAGGCAGGATGTTTCTTGGAGCAATAATATTTTCTCTTTGCACCAATGCTCTAGGAAACTTTTCAGCACTGGTACCTATTATCCAGTGCCACATCATGTCCTTGTCACTGCCACCCCATATCCCTATTGGCAGCAACAAGCTGCAGCTCTAGGAAATGACAAATTCGGTGTTGCTCTAAGTCACGCCTTCCCGATTCCAAGGCGTGTCTTAGAACACCGTCTTTTATGGAAAAAGAGTTTCAAACAAACAGATATTTCCTGGAGCACTGTTTTTTCAATGTGGCGCTGATGTGTCGCCGTTTTCTGGAGCAACAGCATCAATGCCAAACAGACGCTAAATAACAAATACACTTCAAACAAATTAAATGTCTAGATGCAGTGTGACGTTGACAAGGAAATAAATCAAAACAGACCAAATACAACAATTTCATTAAAATATCTGCTAGAAAATTTCAAATCATAAAATTTAAACACATGAAAATTCAAATCACAGTACACTGAACAGTTTATACATTTTGAATGACCAAGTGATGCATGCCTGCAGGCGATACAGAATACAGAGACACTACAAATACTGCAATTTCAACCACATCTCAAATCACAAAGCTCGTCTAAGCGCTTAAGGCTGAAAGGGATCAAGAATAAACCATAGAAAACTAGAGCTTTATCATGCTGCTGTCATTTGGAAATCAGCAATTTCTTGCTGATATCGGATTTCAGTTTCCATCCAAACGAAAAAGCTCCATGGATCAAACCATCAATTTCCCCTTCCTTTTTCTCATACACATAGAATGCTGTAAAGGCAAAGGGCACTCCTGCATTTAACTTAGTTCATTAGTAATAAGCTCAAATAGACTTAAGCCTCAACACCAATGCATGAGGTGAGTCTCCACATAAATCTAGCAAGAAATAGTGGAATTCAGATATCACTATTTTCTTGGCAACGAACTTTCTTTTCCCTTCTGGGGGTGGGGAGAGTGGGTTGGGATCCTGTCCTGATTACTTTGCATGAATGCAACTGAATAGCTGAGGCATTACAAACATTTCCTTCTCATTCTCCCATCCTGATGCAAATATTCTTTCCATGCCCACAGCACATTGACTGGAATTGTTATTTGGATGCCAGTAACAGGTGTAGATATTATGGCACTTGGAACTTGATCTCAAACTTATAATATGCTGATCATGCTCCAAGCTGAAATCGACAAAGTTGGCACTTTGATGCGGAACACCCAAAAAGCAGCTAATTAGGTGGATGAAATGCCTAAGCAAGCTGGAATCACACCACAAAGGCCTTGGTTTGTTTGAGATTTAGCTTAGGATTACCCATCAAAAATAGGCTAGACAGAACTTCAGAGAGTTTAAATAATCAATGAAAACAATTGAAAACAGGTTATGTAGGACACTTGCTCAACTTCAGTCATTTTTTCTATTAATCTTAATTTAGTGCCATGACTCGTGCCATTATTCTCATAGGTTATGTAGGACACTTGCTCAACTTCAAGTGGAAAGACACATGGAAAATCTGGTACAAACCTGTAATAAATATTCTCTGAAGTGAAGTGGTTCCAAGTAAGCTGAGAATCAATAGACAAACAATAACCTATTTATTTCAACAGTAAAGAAAGATCAGTATACAGCAAAAACAATCAATGAAAAGTGAAACAAGAGAAAGTGTCTACACTAGATTAAACAAGACTAAATTAGTCTGTCAGTCTCATTTGGTTCCAAAGTCTGTGTTCAAATACAGCAATGACAATATACAAGCCATCTTAGTATTGCAGCTCAGTGAGCACTATGAGACCTTTAAATAGGTCCTTTCAATGGATACCAAATTACCTTCAATACATTGTTTTGCGGAAGCAACATCCTGTGAAATATTAGCAACCAATATGATTACTCTCCAGTTACAACTTGAGAGACTTAAGATATACTCTTCTAACATTCTAAATTAACTAAGGTTTATTTCAGACAGATGCACTCTCTGCAGTGTATACATCTTAAATTCATTCCTTGTCTACATTGAGTTGTTTCTGTCTAGTTTAGCCAGTAGAAGAAAATATTAAAAAAAAGTTAAAAACCCTTTAACAATAAAAACATAAAAATCTGTAAGATACATATGAAATGAGAAAAGAGAGAGATGAAGGGTATAGACCTTGACGAACAGTTTCCAGTTCTTTCCCATGTAGAGAACTTTTAGAATGTTAATTGCAGAGTTCCATGTGGATGCAGCCAATAGAGCAACCTTCTGTGATGTCTCTTCAGAAAAGCAAAAATTGGATGCAGGGATTTTCTCAATTGTATAGCCTAATCTGAACCAATAGAATTCTTGTTCTTAGCAGAGAAAATGGTGCTTATGGTGTTTCAATGAAGAAACCAAATACATATCCCAATGCCTCATTCATATGGGGCCATCTTATTGATTAAAGCTCTGAATCGATAACCAGTCTTGGATTGGCTCTATAGCTATAAAAATCCAACTGAATGATGCAAAGTGATTAACCATGGGGCTACACAACCAAACCAAGAATTAGGAAATGATTAGAGTTTAGATCAATAACTTGCTCTTTCTTGAACAATGACAATGAGTGGGCAAAAGGTCAGAGGCATATGGTCAACAGAGTTTTTCTGTTTTTGTTTTTAACATAGAGACTGAATATACAGAGTTTTTCCGTTCTTTCAACATAGAGAGTGAATATACATTTTTGCAGGTAGAAGGCCATGGACAAACAGGAAGACTGTGACTGCAAAGAGAAGCTTTGAGATGGCAGTTATGGCAGTGTATCCAGACGCAATGAAGTAATAGTAAAAAGCAATCATGACTAGCACTGTGGTTAGCGTCTGCTTTTTCTCTTTCCACAGGAGTGTGTTGGCAACTGAAAAATGTCATTAGCAATAGCAGCATTAATAAATTATGCAAAAAAGAGATATGTTCAGACTAGATTTACCAACAGAAATATAGAGCTCATCCCTGTAATAATGGGCCTTTTCTAATTTATCATCTATATATTTTCATAACATAATTTTTCACCAGTAGCTGATAAACATGTGTATCCAAAGCTGGTTATTGAAAACATTTCCAAGAACTGCAACTTTTAGCTTTAAAGGCTAGTGCCTCATGATTTACGGATTATGATCATTCAATCTGTATAATCTTGGCATCTAGCAGCCACAAAGTAGACAACTAATTAATGGTTCAGTTGGATCACAATTCCTACTGATGGACAGAAGTATCTTGGTTAGGGCAGAAATTTATGATTTAAAGGAACATACCCTTTCCACTTCCAAGATATATGAAAACCTTAGATGGGCCATCTCTTTTAGGTTGACACTCAGCTCTCAAGTGTGGATATGACTCAATCATCCTTTTCAGACCCTCCTGCAATATCAAGTACAATGATTTTAAAATCACAGATGGAAACAAACATAAACATCTATGTTAACATCAAAAAATCATGTCACATGTGATGGGAACATCAACCAATCATTGTTTTCTAAGGAAAGGCCCTCTCTTGTATGAACAAAAGCATGAAGAGTGTAAATTCAATTCAACTGAATAGGAATTCATGAAATATACATTTTGGAAATAATAAAGGAGTCCAAAAGTGACTCTTAAACATGAGCACAGTATGCAATGCATAACCGAGGTCTAGCTCAACTACATCAGATAACTGCCATCTGGGAGGTAAAGATTTTGTGTCCAGTGTGCAGTTGCATAGATTTTATTAACAATCCAAAGGAAGTGATTTTATTGGACAACTAGAATCATCTCACCACCCTGATTCTTGAACTGTAGAGCATCCAAGAGGTTCCTCTCAGTTGGATATCCACCCAATGGGCAGAAGAACCTACTGCTGCACAAACATCATTTTCTTTCTACTGTATTTACCCTTTAAATCACAATTTATCTCTATTCATGTTTATATCAGACTTCTACAATCATTAGTTAGAGAAACCAGAGCAACCTGAAGTGGGACAATAGGCGAATAGCCAAGTTGATCCTTGGCTTTTGAACAATTAAAAGTCCTGCTGCATGAGAGGAGTCTGATTCTTGAAGGTGTTAGCTGTGGAACCCGCATTCCATATGGGGCTAAGATCTTATATGTCCACTCCACTATATATGCGATCGGCATCATAACAGAGGCAGGGATTTTGATTCTTGGCCTGCAAATCATGCAATGTTAAAACACAGAACACAGGACATTGATGCCACTTACATACTACTTCTGTTCTTCATGGTATACTTAATAATATCATACAAGGTTCAAAGTATGAATACAATATATCCCAATATCAGGTGTATTCTATCATATTTTGGAGTCACCATAATGGCATATAATGGGCGTTGGGGGATTTGAATGTTTTAAAACGTTAAAATATGATGTGCAGGACCCCTGTCAAAAAGTCAGATCAAAAAGTTTAAAAATAATAATAATAACAATAATAGTTTTTCTGAGCTGAAACTCTCAATGTGCAAAATTTGTGTATTGAGAGTATTGATACTCTGAACCATGATCTTATATAGACATGCCAAAATGTCTAGTATCTGAGATGCTGAATCTAACAATCCACAAACCAACATTAACATGTGTCAGTGCCCATTTTACATTAATAGGGTGTAAAATGGTTGAAGATTAAAAGAAACCAGTGAATTGCAAATGATGTGAAAATAAAATAAATGAATAAGTAATTGTCTGCAAAAGAATATATCAGCAACAGATGACATTGCTGAATGCAGTGTTTTAAAAGTGCAAGGGCAATTTTGCACCTGAGGTGTGAGGCACAAGGCGAGGCACGCACCTTTTTTAAGCAAGGCCCAAAAATGCTAAAAAATTCAAAAAAATACCAAAAAAATAAAAATGCTAAATATTAAAAATATTAAATACATTATTAATTAAAATATAAACTTAAATTTTAAAATAAATTTAAAAAAAAAAACTATTATCTCAAATTAAAATACATAAACATAACATGTAAAACATATTTAAAGTGAAAATTTAAAAATAAAATCAAGCATTACATATAAAACATATTCAAGCTTGTAAACTCTTAATCTTTCTATTTTTTCCCAAATGCATTACTTCAAATAGCTAATGTGATGTTAAACATTATGCATTCCTAATTCTACGAGCCGCCTCGATACCAAGCCCCTCGAGGTAAGTCACATATCAAGGTCTTAAATTCTTAATCCCTATAAAAAACAAAAGGTTTTATAACTTTAAGCGTCTTAAAAATATCTGAATGAACAACATTAACAAAAAAGGGGTTTTCAAAAAAAGATATTTCTAAAAGACACTTAAAGTTATAAAACCTTTTTTATAGGGAATTAGGGATTAAGACTTTAAGACCTTGATATGGACTTTTTTGGACTTGTCTCGAGGGGCTTGTGGTCAGGGGTCCAGGGGTGGAGCCCCTGGTCCAGCTTCTAAGCACAAAAAAAAAATGCACAGATTTTCAAAAGGTGCATGCCTGGGCTGAAGTGCAAGGCGCACCAATTACACACCTTTTGAAAGTGCTGTGCCTAGGACCTAGGCAAGGTGCATACCCTAAAATGTGCCTCGCCTGTACGCCTAGGTGTGCCTTTTAAATCACTGGCTCAATGAACTTCCACAAAGAACATTTTAAAACATGGATGTATTTTTTTTTTTCTGATAAATGATTTAAATCATGGAAGTATGGCACAAGGCATTCCACCATCCTAAGGTTTGAGGCATAAACCAGAATGCAAGAGGCATAAGCCTCCTCAGCATGGATTTTGTAATTACTAATAATTAAAAAAAAACAAGCTAAAACAAATAAAAATTATAGTAACTATCCCACAAAAATAGGAAATTTCATGAGAAATTAAAAACTTTCATATTTATAATTTCTAAAATGTAACCATCACATCTAAGTACAGAATTGAAGTATCATTGCATGAAGCATTATCATCCATCACTATAACACTCGCAAAGATACAAATCAAAATTCCAGAATTAACAATTTACAAGAATTGCACAACATTGACATAAACAAGTGTCACTCATATTTAAGTGGAAGTAAAACATTAAAAGAAATCAAAGCTATAGTGTTCCCACTTCTATTTATAACATACTGCAATAAACAAATTTGGAGGGATTTCATTTTCTGTATTGTGTTAAAATATAATGGGAAACACAATAAAATGGTTTATCCACTTTCATTTATAATTATAAAATACCAGCTTAAAAGGTAAGAACATATGAGGAATACGCCTCTACTGTTAATTTCCAGGCATTTTCATAGTGCTTTGCCCACAAGCATGCCTCCAGTGCCTTTTAAAACACTATCCACAAAAGCCATTAATTTGGTGAAGCTTGTCCCCAGATGGAAATGAAAAATGATGGAAAAAAATTGAGATCACCTTTCATAGCCAAGACCTTCAAGAATCATTGACATGAACTCCCAAAACTTTATTGGCTCCATATTTGTTATAAAGTATGCCTGCAAAAACCAAGGGTCAAGTGACTGAATTTATCAATAGAACAATTTTGGATAGAACCATAAACCAATACATTAAGGTTCAAGATTGAGCTAGCTAGCACATTAACATGCTAGACTCTGCTGGATTTCATATGAGGCCAGCAATTCTGTACAGAGTAGGGTGTTGGGCAGTCAAGGAACAACATATCCAAAATATGAATGTAGCAGAAATGTGAATATTGAGATGGATGGGTGGAAAAACTAGAAAGGACAGGGTCAGAGATGACTCATTTGACTAAACGTAGAAGTAACTAGCTCCAATAGGTGATAACTGATAAAATGAGGAAAATAGACTATGATGGTTTGGTAACATGCAGAAAAGACCAGACTAAGATGGTAAGTAATCTACTAATTCCTTCTTTAAAGCCCTTTATTCATATCTGCAAGACACCAAATTTCCAGCTAGGAAGGTGGGGAACTCCATCATTCCTCTGAGAGTATCCCTTTTAGTGTGCGAGGCATGTTTGGTGAGAATTAACACATGGTATATTCTGCAAAGGAAGAAAAAGGGAAGAATGTGAATGTCTCCTTGTGTGCATTATTTTCATAAGGGATGGAGAATCGGCAGAAAACCTCCTCCATTGCCTCTAGCCAGACGTTTGTGGCACTACTTTTTAAACTTGATTGGTTATAGTTGGGCTGATCTGGGGCATATCCAAGGTTATATCAGTGAAATGCGCAAGGTTTAGGCAACAAAGTGAAAATATATTGGGGTACAGTTACACATGCAATCATGTGGGGTGTGTGGGAAGAGCAAAACAGAAGAATTTTTTATAATAAGGTTGGCTCTGATAAAGAGCTGGTAGCGCAGAACTTCCACTTGTGCAACTCATTCTGAGGCTTTTCATGGCATTTCTTTGGGAGACCTCCAAAAGAACCTTGTGGAGATACTTCGATCACCTCCGGCGTCCCAAACCTTGTTGCAGGCTTCTAACAGGATGGAAGAGGCACAGTTCAACTCTTGGGCAACCCTGGTGAGGCCAGCATTGGAGGTGTGATCTTGAGGAGGGATGGTAGCATGCTGGGAGTTTTACTGGACCAATTTGACTTGCTGACTCTACAAAAGTGGAAATTGTAGCTATGTGAACAGGGCTCCAGATTGCTAGACAGATGGACTTATCATCCTTATCTGTTGAAGGTGACTTGGCAAGCACAATTAACTGAGATGAGAACAGTGGTGCATGGAGGTTGGCTCATTTTTAACTGAAGCCAGGGATAAAGCAGCATCAATGCAAACAAGGCTAGGATTGAATACCAAGAAGCTTAACCAAGATGGCTGATGAGTTGGCTAAGGCAGGTGTTCATAGGAAAAAAATGTAAGTGATAGCACTCTGCCTGTGTAAATATTTTTAGGGAGGGACCGTCTTTTTTGTTTGTACATCCCCTTAGGTAAAACTTGCCCTTTATTTATTATATATACATACGAAAGTTATCTTTCTCAAAAATAACAAGTGATCCATGACATTAAAAGGGCTAGAAGATCTGGGGGCAGAAAAAATGGATATGGGTTGACATTGTAAGAAATGATTTAAGGGCTCATAATTTAACACTGGATATGGAACTGAACCAAATGGAATGGTAAAACAGGGTTCATATAGCCAACCCCATATAGCCGAGACAAGGATTAGATGATGATGATGATGACTCTGCTGACTTCATAAGAACATGTGAAGAATGAAGATTCTGTCATGCCGACCACAAGAATAGTTTACAGCCACCAGGTTATGAGAGTAGTACATGCATTGGGACTGCATCCACCATCGATACATTCCACCAAGGAGAGATGCTACAGTCCCAGAAGAAGGAAACATTAAATAATGGTGATAATGTATAAAAGCTCTCCCGTTAATACAAGCCAAATCCCCTTTGAAAATCTCAAAGCTATGGAATCGGATGAGGCCAGTAATCCTGGCATACCAATGACAGAAACCAAGCAAAAATATAGCACTAGTCAAGTATTCATTAGCCAATTAACATTTTGATGATCAGGTCAGGCCACCTGTAATTGCAAGTCTGTGACAGGCAAATCTTGTAGGGGAGTGCAAAAAAACAAATATTGATTCATGAGAGCTAACAGTTTCAGATTTGAGCCATTTGCAAAATCAGATCTATATACCCTTTATTTTTCTTTAGGCTGTGTTTGTTTCTCCACCAATAGAAAAAAACATATATATATATATATATATATATATCAGACTGACAAGGAAAACAAAGTATCCATTAAAAGAGGTGAAAAGATAGCTCAGATATTTCAGTATGAAAAATTTTTCTGTTCATTTTACAAAACTCCAGAATATTTTAAGGAAAAAAGAAAAGAGGCAGTCATTGAGCCATCATGATTACTGATTAGGGTGGTTCATTGGATGAAAACTGTGGAGCTATTTGCTGACTTTTCTTCAATCGATATTATGAAGAACTTGAAGGAAGTGGCTTCTTCTGATTCATATCAGGTCAAGATGAGGCATTTATGGTCTCCACCAGATAATGATTTTACTAAATTCAATTTGGATGGAAGTAATGCAGGCAATACAGGTCCTTACGGTATAGATGGGGTGTTTAGGAATAAGGAAAGCAAAGTTATTGACTTAGTCTCAGGACCAAATGATGTAGGAGACTCGTTAAGAGCTCAGATTCTGGCTGTGATGGAGGGAGTGCAAAAGGCAAAGGATATGAATGTGAAGCTGATTATAGAAGGTGACTCAAAGCTGGTAGAGGATTGGCTGCAAAAGGAGGGGAGTGGTTTCTGGAAGTTCAGTGGTAAAAAGAAGAAATACAAGTGACTAACTCAAGATATGGAGGTGAAGGTTTGTTGGGTTAAAAGAACTGCTAATGCTTTTTCCTATGTTCTAGCAAAACAAGGGGTGGAAAGGAATCAAATGTTTTGGGCACAATTGTAATCTGTATTTTGTTTTTTCGGTGAGGAGAGTTAAGAAGTTTACCTCTCCTCTCCTCTGTAATTTTCTTATAAATTAACTAATAAAATTCTGTTGTTGATCAAAAGAAAAAAAAAAAAAAGCCTTAATGATAGATTTTTAACGAGGGATTTGATTGGTGGTTAGATGTTAATTGTGTGGAAAGTTTTTAAGCTATATGGGTTGAGACAGAAAATGATATTGAATTACTGATCAAAAAAGGAAAAAGAATAGCATTGATTGCATACTATGGAAGTGCCATGAATTGGCAAAAGCAATGGCAGAAACTACTAAATCATAAAAATTTACCATAATCACTCAATACCAAATACTAATTAGAACGGAAACTGCTGACAATTAAAATCGAAGTCTCTCATTTTGCTTCAAATATAATATTCCTATTTTTATCCTGATTCCATTTCTTTATTGTGGATCCTAATAAACCTAGACATAAGACACTCCTTTTTCTTTTTTCTTCAGCTATTAAGTTAAAGGATTGGGACTAAAATTACATCCCTATGCCCCAGAATACACAACAGTAAGAAACATTGAAAATGGTCAAATGGATCTCTTTATCATAAGTTAAAGTTTTTGATTATTTCTCTTTTGATATTCAGAACTTAAAAAGAATCCAACACATGATGCATTATACAGCTGATGCATATAACAGCACTAACATTTGTGACTGATGCTTTGTCACCTGCTACATTGAACCTCTCTTATCTAATGAATTTTCTTTTTTGTTTATCTTAAGAAAAAAAAAACAGATGATGCATTATACAGCTGATGTGTATAATAGCACTAACATTTTGAACCAAATCTAGAACATTGTATATATAGCAGAAACATAGACTTGTCCATTAACAATTAAAAAAAAAAGTGCATTTGTTGTGCAACCAGAAAATTCTTTAGCAAACATTTGTGCAGAAGTCTGTGGTGGCACAGTGGCAGTACTTCTAATTATATTTACCTTGGGTTTTCTTCATTGTTTTTTCTTTTGAAAGATGTTCATGTTCCATTAAAAGAAAGAGGAAGAGGGACCTTCAAAGAACTATATAAAAAGAAGGGCTATAACAAAGCAACTCAACAGCTAAAAGCTATTTGCACACATTAAGATGATTAAAAAAAAATGCAACTGGTAGTCAAGCTTGATTGGGTTGCTGCTCCCTTTCTGTTCACATAAACCATCCCTATCACCCTCCTTTGTTTTTCTGGTGCATTTTTCTTAATGTTTTAGCTAAAGATTTCTACTATGTGCAATCTGGTGCCTCACCCTAATGATAATAGTAATAGTAATTTATAATAAAGAAAGCAAACTATGGGAGATATCTGAGGTGGACCAAGGAATGGTAGGTTCCTTTCATTCAAATACTATGCAGCACCATCTGAGAGCATGTCAACAGACTCTCCAATAGGAACCATATATTTTCTCTTTCCATGAAAATGGAGTAGGGTATGACATTTGCAGCTACTCAAAGCATGCCAAAATACCACATGGAACCAAAAAGTAGAACTTAAAAGTAGCATACATAGTACCTGCCCTGCAGCTCTCTTTGCACTTTCTCCTTCTGAAGCTAGGGTTTGCTCAGCACATATATGCGCATGAGCCACATTTTCAACATATGTGAAATCATACAAGTTATTTCCATCACCAATGATGAACTGATAAAAAAAATAAAACAGAAAAATATCATCAAGCTGTATTTACATAAACAAAGGATGCATCAGCATGCCATCAAAAAGCATCATAAAGAAAACAGTTCTGTGTTCTCATCTTTTGTAACTTTTATTTCTCTATTTTATTAGATTTTTTTTTTATAATTGCTGTTATTTAGATCAAAAGAAATAATAGGCCTGAGTATGAAACAGTCCAAAAAAATTTTTTTTGAATGGTACATGGGTAGTTGGGAACCAAGAGATGGTAACTTAGTTCTATGTCCTTCCAAATCTATCGAAAGAATTCTATGTCCTTCCAAGTACCACTAGGTAACCTCTGTCAGGTAGCAGATCTCTTTTTTTGAAAGTAAAAAAGAAAATTTCATTAAAAGGAAGAAAAAAATACAATCTGGATAGGTGATAAGGTAGCACCTAAACCACCGAGATTACAACCGAATCGGAGCAACAAATTTTCCAGATTACAAATTGAAATACACCACCTCCCGAGGACAAATACTAAAACTTCTCTCAGCATTAAGAGCATTGGCAGCAAAAAACCAACAGCAATGAAATTGCCCACAGCCACCCCCAACTTCTACCAACTCCAAGGACCTTCACCCAAGATAGCCACTCCGATCCTTCCTCCCCCTCCCCTAAACTACTTAAACTTCCAAAGCCCTTCACTCTTCTTCAATCCATCCGTCTTCCTTTCCTTCCCCTTCATCCCAAATCTCACCTCCCCCTCCCACTATTTTCTTTCTAAATTCCTCTTTTCTTCTTTTTTTTTCAAACTGTTCTATTGCCTTTCTGACCACACTCTCCCCTCCCAAAAAGAACAAACCAAAAGATTTGCCCACTTTCACCTGTCTCTCCACTGTCTTCTTGATTTCCACCCTCCTCTCACCTGATTTTCCCTTTTCTAGAGTCTTCCCCCCTTCCAGACCCACTACCACATCATACCCTGCCTTTGGTGAAAAATTCTCACTCTCATCTCCAGCCTACAAAGGTTGTTTTTCTTCTTGGGGGTTCTCGACACAAGAACTTTTCACTTTTACTTCTCTTCTTTTATAAATTCTTTTGTATTTGTTAGTCAGACCTGCTCCAACCACACCTTTCAGTCTTGAAAAAATCCTTGTGGCATGAACCATGCTAGATTTACTTGAAGCACTGGGTTTTCTTGGAATCTCAAAAACATCACCCTTAACAGCCCATCAGCCCTATCATTCTCTTTCCTTCTACGGCCCAAATCAAAGCCTAATCTTAAGATTGACAGAATAAATTTAGGAGGTGAGATTCCAACACATGCATATTATATGCAAAGTTTGTTGTTAGCTCAATGACATGGGAGGCCTAGGGATGGAGTTGAAGGCAGCACAAGAGTAAAAAATTTGGAAGTTGAAAATTTTGTAAACTGCTCCTAGGTTTTTTCTTCCAATAAGTTAAATATTAGGGTAAAAGACTTAAACCTCTCTTGATGTTCCTCCTAAATACTGAAACATCGCTTCTCTTTTCAAATTGGACTGCTACCTTCCCTTTTGGATGATGACATAGGACAAAAATGCCCCCTCTGTTATCAATCTGTTCAAATCCGTTTACATGTAGCATCATATGCAAGTCAATTTTTTTAAAAACCCAAGTTTTCCTTTTATGATTCCTTTGTCTTTGGTACCTTGCTTTTATTTCGCTGAGGAAGCAACTTCATTGCAAGAACAAGATAAGAAAGATCAGTGAAACATACCAAAACTTTTGCTCTGTCAATCTCCATGTGAGCATGTTCTAACCATTAATTCATTGACACCAAAATTCCCACTAACAGCAAAGGATAAAAATAACTTTTTTTGAAATTCTTTCTCTGCCTTTTATTTCCTTCCCCTGTCTTTTTCTCTCTCATTTGTCTATCTTGTTATAGAATTGTAGTTTGAAAACTGACTGTTGTATAAATTCTCCAAACAAGCAGCACTACCACAATGGAGCTACTCTTTATACAAAGACTATTGATCAAAATCTTTTCTGAACTCCCAGTGAAGTATCATCTTTAGATTCAAAATTGTATGAAAACTTTGTGTACTTTGATGTCAGGTTCCTTTCATCAAACAGCACTAGCTGCACTACTGTTCACACAATGTCCGGTCTGCATAGGTGAGAAAATACTCAAATTGGCAGTTGACTGAACCCTTTGGGTGTGATGATGGAAATACTGCAGAAGAGTAATTGCAGGTCATGGAATATATGGCAACGAGGACCTCTATGTACAAGGGGGAAGCCAAAAGTGAATAAGCATTTTCTGTGTCACTTTTTTTGGAAAAGGAGATTCTATTATTTTGAAAATTTGAAGAATTATCATGGGTAAAAGAGATTTTTTAATAATTCTGTTAGACATAACTCTGACATGGGAGGTCTTACTCCTTTTTGAAAAATGAAGGGAGGTTTTAGTATTTATTAGAAACATCAAGGGAGGTTTAAGTCCTTTACCCTAAATATTACTATTTTTCCAACAATAAGTTTTTAATCTCTCCTAATCAAAATACAAATAATCATTAATGCTAAGATATTATTAGGCATGAATAACATTTAAATCACTAATAATTACTTCAATTTTCAAGAAAATAAATGGCATAAAATAGATTTATTATTTAAGGTTTTCTAAGGAAGTCCTTGCAAGTGCTTATAATGTAAATAGGTTTTCTAACATTTAAATCACTAAATAGGTATGATTCAGACTATTCCTTGTGTTACTCTCTAAACCATGCATAGAAACACTAGTGTGAATCATGAACAGTATCACTTTCTAGTTCTTCTCACTAGTATCATTTTTCTAGTTCTACTTATTACACTCCAAAACAGTAGAACTAGTATGAATTATGAATATATCAACACAAACCTAGGGATGGTGTGGATGGTAGTGCATTAAAGCCAAGCAAGGTTCAAAGTATCGATATGATATGCATTTCGGCCGTATCGCATCGGTACTTAGAAACAGCTGAAACACCTTTTTTTTTTAGTTTTTTTTTCAAAGTTTGGTTTTTTGGGAAGCTTAAAATGTGTTTTTTATGATTAAAAAAAGTTGGGGAGGCATTTTGGACCATATCTTTTTCAAAAGATACGATACGATACGCCATCGTATCGATACTTTAAACCATGAGGCCAAGTATAGTAACCTGATTAAGACACCTGTGTGAGTGAATGACAGGGAGCTGCTGAGGACCCAAATTTTAAGCCTCAAAAGTGGCCTGGAACTAAGGAGAGATTAACCAAAATATAGCAAGAGGAAAAGCATGGAGAAAGAGAATCAATAAATATCCTTCTTCACTGTTTTCAACACAAATTCTATTTAAGATTTTCTGTCCTAAATCAAACAGAAAACAGAGAAATAGCAGTTGTAGAAGAGCAGATAGAGTTACTGCATACTTGAAAAACAAAGAGAATATAACCTCAGGAAAAGTAAAGGAGCCGGTCTGCAGTAGGCAACCTTTGGTTCCTTTATTATATTCTTTTTATATTTCTCGCTCCCACCATTTATTATATTCTTTTTTTTTTTTTTTGAGAGAGAGAGAGAGAGTAACTTCTCTGTTTTCTTGTTTTGGTTTTACTTTTGTGCAGTTAATTCTGGGTTTTCCATGTAATTTATCTCTGCAATATCACAGCCATTTTGAAAATATGAAGATCTTACTCCTATTTTTTAATACATTTCAATTTGTTTTTATCATCTACAGGTCTGCTAGACTAATACCAACTCCAAATCACCAACAATATTCCTTGTCTGTTTCACATCCCTGGTACTATCACAGTCCTACAAATATGTAATTCAATCCAGATATTCCCAAACAAAACTGACCCATCTGAATAGAAAAAACAAACAGAGATAGAAATAAAAAAACAAAGAAACAGATTAACATATCTGAATAAAACAAAACCTATGGCGACCTGAAAAAGTAAAAGAAAAGAAAGGAAAAGAAAAGGAAAGTAAAGGAAAAGAAGAGGAGAACAGTATAGAGGAGATAAGGAGAGAAAGAAAGAAGGGAGAACTACCAAGAGAAGTCTAGTTACCTCTCTTGACAATCAACGCAGGATAAATTCTCATTCATTAAGAGGAAAATTACAACTATGCCCCCCATTACATATGTTAAACATAAGAGAGAAATATAACAGGAAAAGACATATTTGCCCCTGTTAACTAACTTGAACACTCCCCCTCAAGCTGGAGCATATGTGCAATAGAATTCTAGCCTGCTAGAAATATAGTCCATCCTTGACCGACCCAAACAATACATGTGCAAACTCTTTCAAGTTTCAACCTGGCTGGTTCAACTGCTGACCCACCACCCAAAGGGAAAAGACAGGTCAAACTCCAGGTAGGTTTTTAAAACAATAGGCAATATACAGCTAACCTCTTGTAGATTATAATTACAATCCATATGATTCTTTTATGGTTAACAGAACCACAATCTTTATGATTCAAGCTCCAGCTTTCCTCAATTTCATCTGATATTGTATCTTGATGAATTAATTCCCAACAACATTCTTCTTGTTTTTTGTTTCTCAACAACGAAGTTTTTCCCCTTAGTTGTTACTTTTGGGGTGGGAGACAAGACAAAAACGCCAAGCAATAATTAAACCAAACTATCAATGACATGGAAATAGACGTAATAGGAAATATTGAAATAAATATATAAAGTCCAACCTTAGATTTTCCAGCCCTTGCAGCCGAAACTAATGATGGAACCAAAAGCTTGTCACCAGGACCAAAAATGCTACTGGGACGTATGCAGCATGTCAAAAGCCCATTTGTACCATTTGACTTGATGACCAGTTCCTCTCCTTTAGCTTTAGTTGCTGAATAAGAATCATTGTGCTGAAAGTTTAACAAATAAGTTCCAAACTTAGAAGAGAAAAGAAATGTCAATATTTGAGGCAAATATAGCACACATTAAAGAGAAGCTATCAATATTTCTCTCTAGACAAATGACTAGGAGAAAAGGACATATGAACACAGACATAAACACATGTATATACTATGTGTGTATATATAAATGCGTCCTATATTTCTGTTCAGCTAGAAGAATAAGATTACAATTTTTTTTCTTTTCCTTCTCACTCTTCTTTTTTTATTTATTTTTTGTGTATGTCTGTGTAAAATAGAGGGAGGGAGAGAAAGAGAGAGAGAGAGAGAGAAATCATGAGGATGAGAACAGGTTGGGAAAACTTTGTTATATGGCAAAGACACAGCTGGATATGGTATTGAATACGAAATTTACACTAAAAGTTGAAGCATCTAACATGATACAATATTAGTAATCAGGTATTTAGGTATCATAGGAGGGGAATAGAATCCTAGTTTATAACATAAATAAGGCATGTAGCACACCATCATAAGTAATCAAAATCCACCATCTTATGAGTTCTATGAAGAAGATGTTTGCAGCAATATCCAACAACCGAGATGGTCCTAAATATCCAATCTATTACAATATCACATTATTGATAACTGTCAAGAAAAATATGCCAGAATTTTCTGTGGGTTCAAATTGTTGTATCCACATGAGATCTTTCCAAAGCTAGACCTATTAAATGCTACATCAATGACACCATGCGTATGGAGCATGCAAAGGAAGCTTTTCTATACTTATTCATATGAACATTAGAAAAATTTTTAACCAGAAAAGAAAACCACATGCTTTCGGTATAAGGTCTCAAATACTGCTGCTTCCTTTGAGAGGAATGGAGGGCAGATGTAAAGCTTATCTAGATAATGTTAAGAGGAATAAAAATTATAGAGTTGAGACCTTAGGTGGATATGGCGTTGATTCGTCTCCATTAAATATTCCATGAACTCCATCAAAGACCACACTAGAAGAACTTGTATAGATAAGTCTCTTTACTTTGCACTCAACACAAGCATCGATAACATTTTTAGTTCCTGTAAAATAGAAAATTAAGCATAAAACAAGCATCAAATAGTCAAAGGAACTCCACTACTTGATCTTAGAAAGTCCCACACAACCACAATGGTTTACCTTCAACATTGACCGAATGCTGAAGCTGATAATTATTGATGGATGAATCTGGGGCAGCCATGTGAAAGATAACCTCAGCCCCTTGGCATGCTGCAAAAGGGAAGACAAAATTTGTTTTGAGAAATCACAAGATAAGTAATTACGGGTGTGAACAAAACTTCAGAAGATGTAAGGATCAAAAATTCCCATCTACAAGATCATGTCAATGGAGACCATTAAACCAAAATTATAACCGAGTTGGGAATAAGAGAATAAATATGACCCTTGATCACTTGGGACTTGTTGCGAAGATCGGCAGACACATATTTGGCACGCCCCGATTGAAGAGCTTCCCCAAGGATTCCCTCCTCCTCTTCAGGTTCAAGCTTGATAGATGGGGCCAAGTCAGCAATGCA
Source organism: Nelumbo lutea (assembly GCF_056320005.1). NCBI lineage: Eukaryota > Viridiplantae > Streptophyta > Magnoliopsida > Proteales > Nelumbonaceae > Nelumbo > Nelumbo lutea. The sequence goes on from NC_142686.1 coordinate 67,326,782, forward strand.
AACTGACCATTTTCTAGATCGGATCAGCATTTCCACTAAATGCCGTGCTGCAAATCCCCTTCCTCCTGTGACAACACAACACTTCTCTTCCCCTGCCATTTTTTCCTACGTCCTGAACACCATACCAAACCAAAAATCGGTTCTTGAAATTCCAAGAGAAGCTAAACTATAATTTCAATTTGCGATAATAGTCAGAAAAAAACATCTGAACATCGAAAGTGGCATATATGTAGTGTACTTCCTCTGTACCGAGCAAGGCAGAAGGAATCATTTTTTTTCATAGAACAACTTTAGAATCTGAAGCTTGTCAGATTTCCAAGGCCTCTTTGATCTAAGGCATTGAACAAGAACTAATAGCCATTTGATACAAAGTAGAAACTTATTATACTGCAACCTCAAACGATGCATTGCTGATCTTTTCAGAAAGAATGTTCTTTCAATGTAACTACACAAACAAAATAAAATAAACAAGACACACTCTAATACCGATACAGAAACTTGATTCTTGCACTATAAGAGTCCCGACTATCTATCAAATCTAAATGCAAGAGAAGGAGAGAAAAGAAAACTTGGGAAGGTATTTGGCAGCGATTCAATGCACGATAATAGATTTTATGCGGACCTAGCTCAGGAAATGTAGAATAGAGAGAGAGAGAAAGAGAGAGAGAGAACAGTCACTGACCTACAATCTAGCAATTGTTGACAGTAACTAAAGTGTTAAGTCTCCTAACCCTCTTCTTCTGATTCTGAAAGATGGTCTTCTTTTCGTTTATCAACAGTCTATTATTTTTCTTTGGTGGCATTTCCCTGGTGCCGGTTACCTATCGCTTGTAGGTCTGTAAATGGGTCGGGTCTGCTTCGGGACAGGCGAAACCGTCTATTCCGGTCCCGACCCAGAGGCCAGAGCCAGACCCTTCGGTTCTATATTTCTATATTCTATCTATAATATTTTTGGAAAATTTTCTTAAATTATCGATTTAGTTAATTGACTAATTATATATTCCTACTGTTTAACACTATTGTCTTGTGCTATCCTTATCGGCAATTACCTAAAACCTTGTCATTAATGCTTATCATTAATCTTCCGTAATAAATTATTCATATATAATATTATGTGACTTATAATTTTTAAAAATCTTTAACTTACCCTTTTATAATCAAAAATGTCATTTTCGTTTGGGCAAAACGATTCTACCATAAAATATTGTTTTATGGTCGAACTAGTCACTGATATTAACACCACAGGGAGCGAGTTGATGTTGTAATCTCCAGATCGGGTACCGGACCTGGGTGAGAGGGGCAAATTCATCCAGTTGATACGCTTTCATTTAACATCTCATTTTATGTTGACTCTATGGAAGAGCAAAGACACTACGGGTTGAATCCAAATCATAGTGAACTTCATTAAAATTCAGAAATAACTTCGTCAAATAAGGAACAATTCTACAATAAATTTCAGGTCCGGACAAATGCAACCTCGACAAAATCTTTGAACTTGAAATGATTGCTAATGTTAACACCACCCTTTGAATGGAGGGGGGAAAGTTCCGGCCTTTGCATCACAAAGGTAGTGAACGAGTACATCAAATTTCTCTTAGTCATTCAAAAGCATTTGGCGCTTAAAGTCTAGATTAACCGATACGATTCCAGAAACATGAGAATCATCTAACAAGAACCCATCTAGATTAACCTTTACAATTTCCCGAAAAAAAGTTCCTCGAAATAGTCTGAAGTAATCAAAAGCTTTTTCCCTTTTCATTTTTCTTTTCTAATTTTTTAGGAAACTTTGTAATAGTTCGTAAATTTCTTTACAATCTAAAAGAAAAAAAAAAAAATAGAACATTCAGAGTGATGTGGGCTAGCCAGGCCTAGCCCATTAACGCCTGACAGCACCAACCACACCAGGGGAGAAGCCTTGCTGTGTTCGTACAGAGCCAACCGCGGAGTAATTAGGCGTACTCGCAAGGACCTATCTCTTGACTTCGTACGGTCCTCATCTGGTGCGTTCATCTCCACCTGCCTCCAGCTCGCTCAAGTATAAATATGAGGTAAACCCCCCTTGCTAGGGGATCCAAATCCCAAAATTCTGATACAACTCTTTCATTTACTTCCAGTGCCTTGATTTTACATCATTGCACCTACCTCGCTTCGTTAGCATTTACTCCTAGGGACCCAATGCATCCAAGGACTACCATCAAGGCCTCGTCTGCACCTCCCCCCACCTTACACCTCGTACTAACTTGAGCATCAGAGCTTCTACCTCGGGTTTCCACCCGAAGCCTCTGATACCTCTTGTTTTGCAGTACCTCGGATCTCTAGGAACCTCGTTACCAAGCATACGACCCATAGTTCTCGGCTTCTATCGTAGTCAGAAGGGAGCATCTCACCTTGGCCTATAGTCCTTGGCCTCGACTTACCCTCTTCAGAGTCTTCGGAACTTGGGAGTGAATTTACCTTGTTGCCCTCGGCTAATCCAAGCACCAACAATTGGTGTCGTCCGTGGGAACGTTGCTAAGACAATTCCTTAAAACTCACGAGAAGAAAAGTCCCTAAGCCCACCTAAGTTTGAAAGTCATGGTATGAAGAACCAAGAATAACCAGAACTTGGTCACCTACGAGCAATTTTAAGATGTCCTTGATGGTTTGGACAGCCTCACTCAGCGCATGGAAGAGTTATGCCCCCGAGCAGGAGGTCCTTCTCGAGGCGATCGCCCTGCTGAGGTTCCAGAGGACCAGGGCCGACGCGAGCACGTCGAGCCCCCAACCCTCGGCCAGGGTGACAATCAGATGGTTGAGCAATCGGAGTCGGGCAATAACTGACACCCCAGTTCACCTCAGAGGAATACCCAACCAACCAGCTAAAGGGAAGAAGTGCCTGCTTGATCCGAAGACAGTCACCAGCCTTCAGAGCAGCACCACTACCGCTGAAGGGAGGTTCCCATGAACGATGGCGGACACCTCAGCCACCTCAGAGTTCGCTCCTCGGGCGAGAGCCGACGTCGTGCCACTCCACCTCCAGTCTCGTATCTCCAGGACATTCTGAACGATCGTCGTGCCCGTAGGGGAGTGCACAGCCTGATCTCAAAGTACTCAGGAATCCGAGCTGATACCCATCGAGTCTACGAAGACAAAAAAGGGGCCCACACCCCTACCATCAAAGACAAGCTCCGTCAAGTCAAGGAGAGCCGAGCTGACACCTCTGCTAGCCATGGCAATTCCACCGGCCACATGGACACATTCACCCCAGGAATCATTTCGGAGCCTCTCCACCCACACTTCAAGGCTCCTACTTTGGAAATGTATGACGGCTCCTCGGACCTTGATGACCACTTGGAAAGTTTCAGAGCACTCATGATATTCTACGGGTATTCTGACACCTAGTTGTGCCGAACTTTCCAAGCCACCTTCAAGGGGGCAGCACACCACTAGTTCTCCAGCCTCCCCCCCCCCCCCCCCGAGGTTAATCAGTTCATGGGAGCAGTTTGCCAACATGTTCCTCGCCCACCTCATCAACAGTAGGTGGTGCTAGAAGAACGTCGTCTCGCTCATGTCCATCAAGCAGAAACCAGACGAAAGCTTGCGATCCTACATTGACCGCTTTAAAAAAGAAGAGCTCAAGGTCAGGAACCTCGACCCCATGGTCTCAATGCATGTTGCCATCAACGAACTCCAAGCTGGCTCCATCCTCAAGTGCTTGGTTGTCAAGACATCATTGAAGATGAAGCTAAAATTCCTCAAAAAGGCTCAAATGTACATTGCGTCCAAAGAGGCTTCAGCTGGGGACCACCAGGAGAAGGAGACCGAACACAATGGTGGGCCCTCGAGAAAGAAAAGAAAGAATGAAGATCGCTGTGGTGATGGCAGCAAAGATAACAGGAAGTCGTTGGCCTTGACCATGGCTTACAACCAATATACGCCACTCAACTCCTCCTAGACCCAAATCCTGATGCAAATAGGCGAGGAGAAGTTCGTGAAGTGGCCAAAGAAGATGAAGAGGAAGCCCAAGAGGGGGAACCCCAAAAAGTACTGCAAGTTTCACTGCGACGTTGGCCACAACACCGAGGACTTCTATGAGTTGAAGAATGAAATAGAGTCCCTCATTCGCCGTAGACACTTGAAGCAGTTCGTCGGGGGCGAAGCCGACACTTCATCCTCCTAGCAGCAACAATAACACCAACAGGTTGTCGAAGTCATCGACGCCATTATCGGGGGCTCGGCCTTAAGTGGAGCATCGGCCTCAGCCCACAAGGCCTACGCCAGATAGTTGAACATTCGAGGGCCAACCCCCAAGACGCCAAAGTAGCACGAGGACCTTAATGGGATTACAGTCCCCCATGATGACGCACTGGTGATTTCGGTCATAGTAGCTAACTTCCTAGTCAAGAGGATTCTCGTTGATAGTGGCTCCTCGGCAGACATCCTCTTCTATGAAGCCTATGAAAAGATGAAGATAGCGTCAAAGTGTCTTCATGTTATCGACGTCCCACTGGCCGACTTCTCCGACAATGTCATTAGGCCAAAAGGAAAGATCACCCTACCAATCATGGTAGGAACTGAGCCTCGGCTGGTGATGAGGATGACAGAGTTCCTTGTCATGAGGATTGGCTCCCCCTACAATGTAATCATGGGGAGACCGACCCTTCATGTGCTGTGAGCCACCATGTCCTCATACCACCTTGCCCTCAAATTCCTAACTGTGGCGTTAGAGTTGTTTAGGGGATCAACATATCGCCCGTCAATGCTATGTGGCAGCGCTGAAGGGCAAGAGCAAAGAAGCATTGCCACTTGAGGGCCTTGACCTCAGGGAGGAGCCAGCGAGCCGAGGACCTCGTGTTGATTCCCTTGGACGAGGACAAGCCCGAGAAGACATTATGTGTCGGGTCCAACCTTCCCCCAAAGAGCCTATTTGAGCTGGTAAGTTTCCTCAAAACTAACGCTGATATCTTCACTTGGTTCGCCACTGACATGCCCGGAATTGACTATTCGATAATTACTCAAAGGTTAAGCGTGGACCCGAGCTCTAGGCCGGTTCGGCAGAAGAAGATGAACTTTGCACCAAAGCGATGGAAATCCATAGAAGAGGAAGTTGACAAGCTACTCGATGTCGAATTCATCCGAGAGATTAGTGCACCCGGGATGCATCGTCAAACACCCAGGACATCAGTTTAATAATTTATATTTTCCAATCATCAAAACTAAATAAAGAACGTAGTTTATTGCTGAGGAAGGGGTCGAATCCTCAGGGAAGCAAGGTTAACAATTATTATTTTGTTCTGGACAAATAAGAAAAAGAAAACAGATTAGGGATTTGTAGAAAATTAGAAAATAAAATTTATTAAAGCTGAAATTAAATATTCATAATTGAAAAAAACAAGAAATAAAATTCATAAATTAACAAGAAAATAAATAAAACTATGTTGAAATTCGGATCCAGTGGCGGTAGCTTTCTGAGAAGACAATTTGCAAGTTGTTCCTCCACTGTTCAGCCCCCGAACCCCTCGAGGGACCTTAGCCTTGAACTAGGCAAATTCAGATCTACAAAAAACAAAGAAAACTGAAATTAAATCAAACCAAAATCAAAATTTGCAGAAATTAAATTGCTAAAAAAACTAAATAACAAAAAGAAAGAAAATAAAACAAAATAAAAATGGTGGATCAGCTCCAATGGCAGCAGTTGCAGGTTGGACAAATTGCTTGGAAGAACCCCTCCTGACAAGAACTAGGCATCATCCTTCCTATAACCCTTGAACTCCCTCAAGAAGCCTTGGCCTTGTGTATTGGGCTAACCAACAACCCCTTCTCAAGGGCCCCTAAGGTCCTTTCTATAGAGAAGGGTGGACAAAACTAGGATTAGAGAGAAAGAAAGGGAAGGCTAGTGGGTTTATGTTGAAAATGGGCACCCCTAGGGTTTAGGAATGGAGGGTTAAGATTAAACTAGAGGGATCCTATGGCTAGAGTGAAAAGAAGAGGGCACCTATAAGTATAGAAGGCTGAGATTTAAGCTCCTAAGATTTAATGGTGGAGATTTGGGTGCCTAGTGCTGAAAGGTGGAGATTAAAAGGAATGGGTGGCACCCTAGGGTGAGTGGCTGGGATAGAGAGTGAAGATCTAAGAGTATGAGAGATTGCTAAGGCTTGGATGGTTGAGATTAGATGTTAGAGAGGAGTGGAAGGTGAAGATTTAGTAGTTAGGGGTGGTTAGGGTTTGTTAGAGGTGAAAAGAATGAGTGGAGAGGTGCCCTAGGGTTTGCTAAGGAGAGGGGAGTATGCTAATACTGTAGGAGGGGCACCTTTTTGGGTTTAGCAGATAGGAGGTGCCCTCTTGTGCTCGGTTTTTCAAAGAAACAGCCCCTTTCTTAGATGGAATTCTCACCAGTTTCCCAAAATTTGCAGAAAACTCTATAAATTTCCTAGTTTTTACCCAGAATTTGCACAGGGACCCTTAAAGGTCACAACATTGAATTTAACCAAAAAAAAGGTATAGATTAGTTAGTCTAATGTCTAAAATACCCTTAAAATGATTTCCTTAAGGCATCAAAATACAGAGTGATCAGAGGTATACTATCCTAACTAACTGTCAAATGTGTTTTTGGTTAAGAAAGCTAATGGGAAATGACAAATCTGTATTGACTTTATAGACCTTAACTGAGCCTGCCCCAATGACAGTTTTCCTTTGCCAAGAGTAAACCACCTTATTGATGCCACTACAGGATACGAATTGCTTAGCTTCATGGATGCCTTCTTCGGATACAATCAGATAAAGATGCACCCTGAAGAGGAAGAGAAGACCTCGTTCATCACCGAATATGGTACATACTGCTACAAGGTGATGCCCTTTGGGCTTAAAAATGTAGGAGCTACCTACCAGCGCCTTGTTAATATATTCAAGGATTAGATGGGGAGGAATGTTGAAGCCTATGTAGATGATATGGTGGTGAAGAGCCTGAAAGTCAAAGTGCACATCTCGGACCTGGCCGAGACCTTCGACACTTTATGGAAGTTTAAAATGAAGTTAAATCCCAACAAGCGTGCCTTCGGTGTCACCTCAGGCAAGTTCCTAGCCTTCATCATCACTTATCGAGGCATTGAGGCCAACCCTAAGAAGATACATGCCATCCTAGACATGGCACATCCTCGGTCGGTGAAGGAAACCTAAAAGCTCACTAGCTTTGTGGCGGCGCTCAACCGCTTCATGTCAAAGTTAGCTAACTGATGTCATCCCTTCTTCCAAGCCATCAAGTAACTGAAAGACTTCTAGTGGACGGAGGAATGTCAGCGAGCTTTTGACGAACTCAAGCAGTACCTCACCTCACTTCCTGATGAACCTACAATTTATCTATAATTTTTTAGGACTTTAGCATGGATTTTTATGTCGGTTTTATTAATTTTTGCCTTAATTTAGCTTAATGCTAAGAATAAGTTTCAGGGATAATTAATCCAAGAAAATGAAGGAAAATGGCAAGAAAAGAATGTTCAAAAAGACCAATTTCAACCCAGCCCGATTGTGGAAGCAAGAGAGAGTACTTCGGCCCAAGAAAGAGCAAGTGGATTCCTTGAGAAAACCCAAGAAAAGAAAGCTTAGCTAAGAGTAGAATTTGGCTTGGCAAAGAAGGCCCATTCTTAGCCCAAAAGAGTAGTTCAAAACATAGCTATCCTGTGCTAAGAGAGAGCCTAAGTGCAGCCCAAATAGCAACCCTTATGAAGCTTTCAAGAGAACTTTAGAAAGTTCAAGAAAGGGGTGTAATACACCCCATTCTAGAGGCTTTAAGAAGGGGCAAAAGCCCCTTTGAAAAACTATATAAGGAGGCCTCTAGGAGGGGGGAGAGGTGTTCAATTTCTTGAGAGGAAGGCTCTCCCACTCTTAGATGTTCAGACACCTTGAGAGAAGAGAAGAGAAGAAGGCTAGGCGCAAGGAAGAAGAAGAAGAAGAAGGGCTGAAGGAAGTTCAAGTCAAGCAAGCAAGAAGAAGAAGGTGAGTTCAAAATTGGGGGTTTGTGATTTAAAGATCTTTTGTAATAACTCAATTGTAATTTCATTCTCCTTTAATTTGAATTCAGTTTCTTTGTTATATTTTCTTTCTTCTTTCTCCTTCTTCCATTCTTTCTTGATGTATTTCAACTTGTAAAATTTCAGTTCAGCAATCAAAATATTTTTTATTCATTTGAATGGTTATAAATTGTACTTGAAGTTTATTGAATAGGGGTTAAATTGTAGATTAATTCGGCCAATTAACCTTCAAAACTCATATATGAATTCTCAGATATGAGATCGCAAGATCTGAATTGCTTGAAAGAGAATTCAGATCTGCAAATTTCAGATTGGCCGAATGGATCCAAAGTTGAAATTCCTAGAGTACTTGAGAGAGACTCTAGGAATTCAGATCTACTATTCAAGAATTGAATTGAGTGCAAAGTTAGAGATAACTTGCACAATTCAGTTGGTGATCAATTCGGATTTGAATTGATGCCTTAGAAGTGTTTGAAGAAATGCATGCATGGGGATTAGATTCTTGCTAGAGATAGAAGAACCGTCACTCATGAATAGGATGAACATGCACTTGAGAGAGGTTGTTCATGACCTTGGGGTTTCACCAAACCAAGGTTCAATCATGATTTATTTGAATGATCCAAATTGATAAATTGCTGGCAATTGGGCCAATGATTTAGATAGATTTTGGTTTAGGATTTTTAGCTTTCATTAAAGTTTTGATTTATTTGTTAATTAGATAAAAAGTACTCAATTTAGTATTGATACTTATTACCTAAATCCTCGTGGAAACGATACTCTATTCACTACTTTACTACTTGAACGGCTAGTGCACTTGCTAGTGTCATAATGAGTCACATCACTTCCCCTTCTGGCCCACCCGGTCCCAAGAGAGACTCTATACCAATACTTGTTAGTCGAGGATGAAGCAGTTATCTCAATCCTAATCAAAGAAGACAGAGCACATAAACCAATATACTATGTCAACAAGGTACTGTGTGACCCCAAAACCAGATACCCTAAAGTGGAGAAAATGGCCTTCACTCTCGTGGTTTCAGCCATAAAGCTTAGGCCATACTTCCAAGCTCATGCCATCACGGTGTTGACAAATCAGCCCCTCAGAGTTGTCATCACCAAGCATGAGACATTGGGACATTTGATCAAATGGACCATCAAGCTTTCCGAATTCGACATACGGTACCAGATGAGGCCCGCCATCAAAGCACAAGCCCTCATAGATTTTGTGATGGAGTGCACCTTCAATCGAACTTTCCCCCTGACCCAAAAGATGAACCGAGAAAAGGGCACCCAGCTAGAGATGCTCCCCCTACTTGGAAGCTTTTTGTAGATGAGTCATCCAATGCCAAAGGAAGTAGAACTGGCCCTATCCTTCTCACCCCAGGCAACTCAACCATCGAATATGTGCTGAGGTTCAACTTCCCAACATCCAACAACGAAGCTGAGTATAAGGCCCTTCTCACCGGACTACAACTGGCAAAGGACCTCGACTCCTTACATGTCAAAACCTTCAACGACTCTCAGTTGGTGTTCAATTAGGTGAACAAAGAGTATGAAGCCAGAGAGAAAAGCATGTCCAAGTATCTCACCAAAGTCCAAGAGCTAGCCCGCCATTTTCAGCACTTTACCCTACATCAAGTCCCGCGAGTTGACAACACGAGGGCCGATGCCCTATCCAAGTCGGCAAGCACCTCGGGTACTGTCCTTGGCAGCACTATTTGTGTGGAGAAGCTACCTCAGTTGTCCATTGAAGAAACTCAAGTATTACCAATAGAGGTCGAGCCATCATGGATGGACCCCATCATCAATTTCCTCCTGAAGGAATAGTTGCCCAACGACAGGAACGAGGCTAGACGACTCTGACATCAGACAACCCATTATACTTTTCTTGAAGGAAAATTATATAGGAGATCCTTCACCCTGCCTTACCTTTGATACCTCTGCCTCGAGGAGGGGGAGTATGTGCTCAGAGAAATTCACAAAGGCATTTGCGAAAACCACCTCGACGGAAGGGCCCTTGCCTAGGAGACATTGAGACAGGGATATTTCTGACCAACACTTCACAAGGATGTAGCCAAACTTGTGCGAAGATGTGATCAATGTTAGAGGCACACCAACATATTTCATCAACCTGCGACAACCCTCTTAGCCCTCAGCAGCCCCTAGCCCTTCGCTAAATGGGGAATGGACCTCTTCGGCCCTTTCCCACAAACAATGGGGGGCAGGAAGTACCTTATTGTCACTGTGAACTACTTCACAAAGTGGGTCGAAGCCGAGCCCTTAGCCACTATCATAGCTCGGGCAATCCAGAGCTTCTTCTGGAAAAACATCATTTGTCACTTCGGCCTCCCCAACATTCTAGTTACTGACAATGGGAAGCAGTTTAGTGATGCCAAATTTTGGGAGTGGTGTGCCTCCTTCGGCATCAGATAACAGTACACCTCAGTGGGCTACCCCCAAACAAATGGCCTAGCCGAGGTCACCAACAGAACCATCCTAGATGGATTGAAGACGAGGTTAGACCGAGCTAAAGGCTTATGGGCCGATGAATTGAATAGTGTACTCTGGGCATACCGAACCATACCTCAGACGATCACGGGAAAAACTCCTTTTAGCCTAACCTATGGTACAAAAGCGGTAATCCTAGCAAAGATCGGTCATCCGTCGCTCCAAGTCAAAGCTTACAACAAAACAGAGAACAATGAAGCCCTTAGAGCCAACCTGGATCTGCTGGAAGAAGACTAGGAACATGTGTAGATCAGGTTAGCTGCCAACCAGCAATGCGTGGCCGACTACTATAACTCGAAAGTAAAGGAAAGACATTTCCAAGAAGGGGACCTCATCCCCAGAAAGGTCATGGCCCCCGAACCCGAAGTAGGAAAGTTGGGCCCCAACTGGGAGGGCCACTACAGAGCCAAGTGAGTCCTCGGCCCCGAAACATTTCACTTGGAACACTTGGATGGAAGACTCGTCCCCTAGACATGGAACTCAAAGAACATCTGAATGTACTTTCAATGAATGTAGTTGCCTATGACGAAGTGATGAATGAATGAAGCAAGAGTTCCTCATTGCCTCAAATATTAAATGAATGTGTGTCTTAAGTCCTAAAAAACCCTTGGCTTCGCGACTTGATGATGCACGAAACCCTCCTCCGAGGGATGAGCTCTCGGTACGGACCGATGCAAAAGATTGTGACGACCCTAGGATGACCACCTCACCAAAAGCGTACATGGCAGGGTGAACGAGGCCTTTTACGCATCATCACCTCCTTGACGGACAGTGGCCCCCTCGGCATGCCAGGGCGAATGAGGCCCTACATGCCTCATCACCTCTATAGAGTACGGTGATCCCCTTGGTTACCTATACTTAGTGCAACAAAAATAGTGACCTCAACTACCTTGGCGGTTCGCTTCGACTCGAGCCCCTGGCTTCGTTGGTGGGACGCCTCGGCCTCCCCTGAGGAAATAATTGGTGAGAAACAAGCCAAGTGAACTACGCCCTGATAGTGCTGATCCACCTCGACTCCTCATCCTCCCAAGTACCTCGGTGATGTACCTCAGCCAACGACCTCAGCTACGGTGCCAGGTCACCTCGGCCTTACCTAAGTTGATGCTTAAAGGAAGTCTGGAGCTGGGTGAGTCTCACTTCGAATGTGTGGCCCCACCTTGGCTCCCAATGCCCTAACTACTTAAAGTGAGCGTGCAAGCAAACTACGTGTGTTATGAACGAACTGTGCATGTTTTGTGTGTTGTGAACTCGATGTTCAAAGGGGCAAAGGAGAAAGACACAACATACACAAGGCACAATGCATGCAAAAAATGGCTTCATTCATCATTAAATTCCATGTTGCCCTTACAAAAAGTTTTCGAAGGCCTCGTAGGCCAAATATATGTACATTCACAAAAATAAAAATAAAACAAAAACAACAACAACTGAACAAAAAGACAAAGGGGGGGGGAGATCCACACCTAGGCCTTGCTACCAGTAGGAGGAGGAGCGGAGTTGTTAGCATGTTGGGCTTTGTTGGGAGCATTTGGGATTACCTGCAGCCCCTCGCCATCAAAATCTGGCATCACCAGCAGGAGTGCCTTCTTCGTGTCTTCAATCCCATCGAGGTATGATGTTGAAGTGTACTTCGCAAGTGCATCTAGATAGTTGGAGGACTTCTTGTATGCCTCCAATGCTTCGGCCACTGCCTTCTTAGACTACTCCACTAACGCCATGGCCTCGGTAGCCCTTCCTTCAGCCTTGGCTACCCGCCTCTCTGCCTTGGAGACAATGCTCTCCAAATGAACTCTTTCCACCTGTTCCTTGGAAAGACCTTGCCACGCCTCCTTTAGCTGTATTTCGAGGTTCTCCCGAACTGATTGCTCGTCCAAGAACGCCTTCCTAAACTTTTGGTATTTTTCCTCGACAGCGACAACTGTCTTCTAGAACTTTTCTCTTTCCTTCTAGAGCTTCTCCTCGGCGACCTTCTTCTCGTTGTCTTGTTTGTCGAGGTGGGACATCGCCAGCCTTGTCCGGTCCCCCAAATCGATGAACTGTAGGCAGGGCTACAACAAAACCAGTTAGCGAACGAAAGAGGAGGAAGAGAAGGAAATACAAAAAACAAAAATGTATATGTGTACATTTTTGTTAGCCCCCTCGGCTCTCTCATGTAAACCCTGTACCGGTGGCAGAGCTAAAGAAGGCCCAGAAGGGCACTCCTTGATTGTGGACCTCCTCGCCACCTCTTCCGCGGTAGCTCCTCCCTCAGCGTATCTATGGCATGCCTCTTTTGACCCACCTTGGCTCCCTTCGAGAGCCTCTTCACCCCACCGGAAAGCTATTGGGGTGCCACCATAGGTTGCTTCCTCTTGGTGGGGACCTGCTGAATTCCCCCCTTTGCCGAGATAGGGGGGCAACCTCTTCACCAAGCTACTTTGGAGTTTGTGCCCCAGCCTTCTTCCCGGCCTGCTTTACGCAAGCCTTCTCAAGCAATTGTTGCTTAATGTCAATTGTCACTTCTGCGAACAACAAAAGAAAATGGTCAGTATAACAAGACAAAGACGTGGAAGGTGTGCTAGTAACTTCAAAACCTCTCCTACCAAGGGGGCAAGGCTAATCCCAATGAATAGTAGGGTGACCTCCTCCTCTACTAACGGCTTCGCTTGGAACATCCCTATCACAAGCAGATGAGCCATGGTAGTAGCCTCTTCATCTTGGAGTAGAGGGGGACATCTCTCAATGACTACACAGGCCTCCCCCCAGTTAGACCTAAACCTCTAGCCTTTGGGGCAGGAGACGTAAAAGAACTTGTCCTTCCACCCATGGACGGATGAGGGGTTGGACACTAGCTTCCCTCTCTAGGGGTTGAAGTAATATATGTTGGCCTCGGAAGCGTGCTTCTTCGACGCCAACATGGCGAGGAACATTTTTAATGTCAGCTCCAAACCTCGAAGCCGAGCCCACACTAACATCGCTATGATGGTCCTAAGGGCACTGGGGACGAGTTGATTGATAGTGATACTGTAATGCTCCAGTAACTCAGAGACTAAGGAAGGGAGAGGAAATCTAAGGGTAGACTCTTAAAAATGCTGGTAGACATAGATTTCCCCCTCATCAGGGGTCCGTGGCTGATCACCTACATCGGGGACCCTAAGATCATAGGACCGGGGTATGTGGAATCTCCTCTACAAGGATTTGACCTGACCCACATCCAAGGAGTTGTCAAACTCCGAGCGTGGGACACCAGCGTCAGCCACCCTTCGGACAGCAGTCCCTCCCACTGGTCCAGTGGCGATCTCTACAACATCTTCCTCCTCAGAGAGAGGAGACCCTTCGGGTTCCCTCAACGATGCCGATGCGACGCTTTCATGGGGAGAGTTATTACCCTGGTAGCAGCCCTCGACACCCCCCGAGGCTACCCTTTCTCTCAGTATGGCTACCTCTCGCCCAAGAGGGGCTATGGCCAAAGAACCTAAGGAGGAGAGAGGGGGAGGGGTTTTAGGAGAGCTCCTTCTCGAGGTGTTCGGGAGTTAATGGCATTCAGGCCGGAGTTGAGAATGACATAGTGAATTACCTAGATAGTGAAGAAAGTGAAGATGGGGTGTCCTGAAGGATTGAGAACCTAGGAATGTTCTGAAGGATTGAGAGCTTGGGAGCTGAGTTCACTCGACAACAAGGGCGCATAAGTTCAAATGACGGGGAAAGTCACCACCAAGGTCCCTATTTAAAGGAAAATGGACAGCCCAGATCTCGCTGGATCCGACAACTGAGGCACCTCCTCTTCCACCATCCAACCATAATGTGTCACCCGACACTCGTCCTCGGAAGATAAAACAACGCTCAAGCAATGACTCAGATCACTATGGATCCAACAGTCACGGGGACCCTCCACTTCTGCGAACCAACTATACCGCACCTCTTAGCGCATGCCCTCAGAAGACAAAATGATGCTGAGTGAACCGTGAGGCTCACCCACTGCAACCTGTAGAGTGAACTGCGGGGCTTGCCCATCGCGACCAACCGAGCGGACCGCTCAGCCCGACAAATGTACGCCTATCTAGGTGGCCGTCCTCCACACGATGGACCCCTGACGTGGCCTGACCATATGTGATATGGACCATCCCCACTAACCTAAGGCATCCACGCCACACGCATCTCCAAACCGATGAGGGAAGACGCATACGAAGTGAAAGCCCACCATTACAGGATACCCCTCGGTTGACGAATCCGAAGGCATAATGATTGCTACTCCCGACGATCGAAGTCAAGGCCTTACCCCGATTATCATCTCCATTGCTAGCCAAAGCCAAGACATCGCCTCGGCCTCGGGAGTGGGGGGCAAGTAATGTGGGTTATGGGCTGGGAGGCCCAACCCATTAACGCCTGACAGTGCTAGCCACAATAGGGGGGTAAGCCCTACGTCCTTCGTACGGAGCCAACTACGGAACAGTTAGGCATACTCACAAGGACCTGTCGCCTAACTTCGTACGACCCTCATCTAGTCCGTTCATCTCCACCTGCCTCCAGCTCGCTCAAGTATAAATATGAGGAAAACCCCCCTTGCCAGGGGATCCAGTGCCCAAAATTCTGATACAGCTCTCTCATTTATTTCCAGCGCCTTGAGTTTACATCATTGCACCTACCTTGCTTCATTAGCATTTACTCCTAGGGACCCAGTGCATCCAAGAACTACCATTGAGGCCTCGTTTGCACCTTCCCCCACCTTACACCTTGTACTAACTTAAGCGTTGGAGCTTCGGCCTCAGGTCTCCGCCCAAGGCTTTGACGCCTCTTGTTTTGCAATACATTGGATCTCCAGGAACCTTGTTACCAAGCCTATGACCTGCAGTCCTCGGCTTCTACTATACTTAGAAGGGAGCATATCACTGCGGCCTACAGTCCTTGGCCTTGGCTTACCCTCTTTAGAGTCTTTGGAACTTGGGAGTGAATTTACCTCATTGCCCTTGGCTAATCTGAGCACCAACATAGAGTTACCTTGAGAAAATTTCCAAGGTAGAGAAGAACAATTGAGAAGCCAGCAACGAAAGACATAGAACCTTTGATCGCTGCACAACAAAACAATCAATAAAACCCAACAATAACTTCAAAAAGTTCTAATAGAAACGACAATAAGGGAGTTGTTTCCACCTACTTACGAGTTGTGCTGGAGTAGTGGATGAGTTCGAGATAATGAAGTGGTTCAAGAGTAGTAGCAAACTGAAAGCGTATCCAATTCATATAGTTAGCACAAAAACATTTTGGATTCATCCAGTAAAAGTGTATCTAATTCATCAATTGAGTTTTATTTTGAAAATTTGAGGAATAATGAAGGGTAAATTTGACATTTCATTTCTTTCCGTTAACAGTTAATGACGATGTTAATTTTCAAAAAAAGTAGGAGTAGCGCAAGATGATAGTTAAATAGTAGGGGTATAGTTAGTCAGTTAGCTAAACCATTACGGTAGTTTAAAAAATTTGCCCTTCTTTTTTTATAAGTTCTGAACATTTGCAATTCCAATAATCGGCCATAGACCGAAAAAATCGTTATCATTTGCTAGGTGTTTGGCATCAATGTTGTTTCTAGTGCCACATCAGTTCTATGTCTAAAATCCTTTTTTTCAAAAAAAAGTCTATTGTTTGGTTAGTCATTTTTTGAAAAATGTTTCTTCATATCATAAATTCATACCTTGGAAATCAGGAAATGTGTGGTATAAGAAAATGCCTTGTTTTAATATTTCCTCATTTTTCTATTGTTGCCACCAGTAGCAATAGTATCTTGACATGGCATTGAAAAACACCTATGTGGTATCAAACAAAAAAGCTGAAAAATCAACATGCCTATATAGTAAGGTTTTCTGAGAATACGCCTCTCAAGAAATGGCATTGATTGTTTAATATTTTTTTTTGGTAAAAATGATCTCAAGATTAATTAAGGCTATGTTTGGTTTGAAGGAAAAGATAGGGAAAAAAAGAGAGGCAGGGAAACCAATACAAGGTATGTAAAGATTTCTCTACATTTCCCTTCCTTTCCCTACATTTTCCTTTAAACCAAACATAGCCTATGTGGAAGGGAAACCTCCAAAAATTCGGTGAGCAACTCCCACACATTACAGTGTTCGATGAGTATCAGGAAAATGAAACCAACTCCCATCATTACAATCTTTGCTAGCAAGAAAGTGGGCATAGGCTACCGTTTTCCTGGGTACATGGACCCATGTAAACTGATCAAAGTCAGACATCGTTTGCCTTATATCTTAGAGAACAGACCAAATCTCAGTTGCCTTCCGTAAGTGTCATATAAATAGCACACCCATATCCAAATCTCAGTTGCCATCCACAATAACTTTGGCAAAACACGTGTAGTGAGCACTGGTGTAGTCTTCATAAGATTTAGAAATTAACCCTCTGGTAGGGGGTCAGCCTCCTTTGTTTGATAGTCTCCATCTCTTCTTGTAATATGTAGACCAAATGGATTCCACAACATCCATAGGACATAAGCAAAAAGAATACACACTTGTCCTTTCCTTCTCTATTAATAGAGTTATTAAGCACAATGACATAAAAGGCTTGTAAAACTGAATTTATGTGCAATTTCTGAAAGTGGAAACCATAAGAAACTCTAAACCAAACTGCGGGAGCCAGATAGCAGGAGAAAAGGCAGTTTCTTATAGTTTCACCATAAACTCGACACAGTCCATCATTAACAATTCCCCATTTGGAGAGGTTATCCTTAATAGCTAAGTTGTTGTGCATAACTCACCATATAAACATTTTAATTTTTGGAATTAGAGGTTATCCTTAATAGCTAAGTATTGGACTGCAAGGAAATAGGCTGACTTTGCCATAAGAATCCCATACTTGTCATGTACCCATATTGACACTCAGCAGGTCTATAAGGTTCAAGTACTTGACCTGGTCTGTCCACTAACCAAGCATCTTTCCAAATTAAATGGCCACCCTTTGGCCATTCCCTATGCCCTAGATGCACCCTTTTTTCATGAGCTCTTTGCCTCCCCACAAACTTTTCCAACCCCCAAAGGCCCATGCTAGTTTCTTGGCCTGTAGGAGATTACCATCTAGAAAGTATTTGGCTTTTAGGACTTCAACCCGTAAGGCATCAAGAGAATGAAAGAGTCTCTAAGCTTGTTTAGCTAGGAGAGCTAGATTGAAGCTATGGAGGTCTCTAAATCCTATATAAACCCCCTTCCTCCTTTCTTCTACAAAGGTTGTCCCACCTGATCTAATTAATTTTGTAATGTTTTTACGTTACATTTGCACCAATTAATAACATTATTGTAGTGCAACATGTAACGTGAAAACGTTACATAATTGTGGTGCAAATGATGGCAGGTAATGGCAGTAATGCAAAATTATGGGAGTAATGCGAAATTAAGTTTCAGTTTCTTCTTACTAAAGCTGTTTTGATGGTAGATGGCTATATAAACCCACTATTTTGGTCCTCTCACTACTCTCTTCTGCTCACTTACACCATCTAAAATAGAGAGGAAAAGTGAGAGAAAATGTATCTTGCCAAGCACCAAGACAATGGCTGGAGGTAAGCCTTAATTTTGTTTTCTTTTTCGAATGTTTAGAAACATGTCTTGGGAATATATATATATATATATATATATATAAAATTTCCACTTTCATTTGATATCAGAGCCTTGCTTTTGCCTCTCTGCCTTGTCATGTTAGATTGGCTCACATGTAAACAAAATTGTTACAGTTTCGGTGCCTATATATTTTGGGCTGCTAAATTAAATGTGCTGCTTTGGGTTTCTCTGACTATTTCTGATCTGAGATCATAAACAATTATATTATGTGCATGTTTAATTTTAATTTGTCATTATGCATGCAATTTTTAGTGCATAAATAATTTTTTGGGCTACAATATGTTGGTAGTTACTTGAAAATAACACTTTTAGTGTTTAGTTTTATATGTGCCTAAATTTTGTGAATATGTATGTATAATTTTATTTTATGCATACAATTTTAGTTTAAGTTATTTCAGCACATAAGCAATTATTTTTGAGCATTTTTTTATTATATTGCTCAAATTAAGTTTATGCATGAATTATGTGATTATTCTTGGTAAATGCTTATCACTTGAGGAATAATAGTTCTTATGCATTAAGTAGAGCCTAGAAAACTATAAGAAAAATTGTCTAGTGATCAATATAATTTTGATTAATTGAAGAGTAGCCACAACATCTTCAGTTAATTAAAAATTATATATTAAGTTAATATCATATAAATTGTGATTAATTATACTTGATATAATAAAATTTATCCTATAGGAAATTTTGTTATATCTATATAATTAATTAGGATAAAATATCATATTATTTTCATAATTTACCCACAGGGATTATGAACTGGAATATAGTTTGGTAGTTTTATCATTGAAAATAGAAAATCAAATTATTTCATAAAGTACTCAAAAAGTAAATAAGTTGACATTTATATTGTAAAGACATATTGATCTATTTGAATAAAAATTTAACCCACAGGCAATCTTTATGTCATTAGATTTAATTTTGTGCATGTTTTACATTGGGAACACATGCAATTATGTTTTGAAATCCTCAAATTTTGACATAAACATTTGGACCTTTTACAGTATCTCAACCTACTACTTACTCTGATATGAGTCTTGACATTCCTGAACTTCAGGGTGACAACTATAAGATATGGAAGGAAAGAATCCTCCTTCAATTAGGGTGGATGGACATGGACTATGCTATAAGGAAAGGCAAACCACCAGTTGTAACTGAACAAAGTACTCCTACTGAAATTGTGCTATATGAGCGATGGGAGAGATCCAATCGGCTTAGCGTAGTGTTCATCAAGACAAAAATTACTGCTGGTATTCGTGGTTCTGTCGAATAGTATGACAAAGTCTACGACTTGTTGAAAGCCATTGACGATCAATTCGTCACTTCAGAGAAGGCCTTGGAAAGCACCCTAATCATGAAATTCTCTTCTCTTCATCTCACAACTGTTAAGGGTGTGCGTGAGCACATTGTGCAAATGCAGGACATAGCGGCTCAACTGAAAAAACTTGAGGTAGATTTATCAGAGTCCTCCCTGGTGCACTTCATTTTGAACAACCTTCCACAACAGTATGGGCCTTTTAAGATCTCTTATAACACACATAAGCATAAATGGTCCATTAATGAATTAATGACCATGTGTGTTCAAGAAGAGGAGAGGCTTGTGATGGAATTGGGTGAAAGTGCAATGCTGGCCACGATCAACGGGAAGAACGAAGCTGACAAATCTCAGGCCACCACTTCTAAGGCTAATCAGAAGGGGAAAGGTAAAATACTGCCCCAGGCTAATATTAAGAAGGAGAATAAGTGTTTCTTTTGCAAAAAGAAGGGACACGTAAAGAAAGATTGTGCCAAGTCAAGAAGTGGCTTGAGAAGAAAGGTAATCTATCTTCATTTGTTTGTTATGAATCTAATATAGTTAATGTTAATATTAACACCTGGTGGATTGATTCTGGTTCTACAATCCATATTGCGAACTCTTTGTAGGGTATGCAAAACCTAAGGAAGCCAGTAGGAAGTGAGCTGAGCATCTTATCAGGCAACAAGATGGGCTCGCATGTGGAGGCTATAGGAACATGCACCCTAACTTTACGTAGTGGTTTTGTTTTAGTTTTAGAAAGGAACTTTTATATACCAAGTTTCTCACGAAACTTAATTTCTATTTCGAGACTTATGTCGTTTGGTTTTTCCTTTACTTTTAAAGACAACTCTTTTAGTTTATTTTATAAATCAAGTTGTGTTGGAAATGGTATTTTATCTGATGGTCTTTATCGTATTTACTTACAAAATGATGCTACTAATAGTTCAATGCATGTTCATACTGGCACTAAAAGGTGTAATATTAATGAGGACTCTTCTATGTTATGGCACCGAAGATTAGGTCACATCTCTATAGATAGAATTAAGAAATTAGTAAATGACGGAGTATTTAGTACTCTTGATTATGCTGATTTCAAGACTTGTGTAGACTGCATCAAGGGTAAGCAGACAAACAAGTCTAAGAAGAGTGTCAAAAGGAGTTCAAACATATTAGAAATCATATATACTGACATATGCTGTCCAGACATGGATATGCCCGGTCAGAAATATTTCATCACCTTTATCAATGATTATTCACACAAGCATGAAGCATTGGATGCCTTCAAAGTCTTTAAGGCTGAAGTAGAGAACCAATCTGGGAAGAAAATACAAATAATGAGATCTGATAGAGGTGGTGAATATTATGGTAAGTACACTAAGAATGGACAAGCACCTGGTCCTTTTGCTAAGTTTCTTCAAGAACATGGGATTATTTCCCAACACACTATGCCTAGATCTCTGGACTAGAATGGTGTTGCAGAGAACCGAACACTAATGGACATGGTGAGGAATATGCTTAATAACTCCAATCTTCCTAAATTTTTGTGGACTAAAGAACTAAAGATGGCTGTGTATATATTGAACCGTGTTCCAACCAAGGCTATCCCAAAAACACCTTTTGAAGTATGGAAATGTTGGAAACTGAGTTTGCGATATATGCATGTTTGGGGATGTCCGTCTGAAGTAAAAATATATAACCCACAAGAGACCCAAGGACGATTAGTGGTTTTTTCATTGGCTATGCTGAAACGTCTAAGGGTTACAGATTTTACTGTCCATCTCACTCTACTAGGATTGTGGAATCAATAAATGCCAAGTTACTGGAAAATGACATGATTAGTGGGAGGGATCGGTTCAGGGACTTAATTCCTGATCACGATCATACAGAAACTCAATCTTCCACGTTTTCAGATAGATTGGTAATAGTTCATAACACTCTTTAAGTTCAAATAAATGTTGAAGAACCAATCGCTGAAGTTCCACAAGTTGCTGAGAATCTTCCAATGGATCAACCAGTTCAGGAATTACCTCAAGTTCCTGAACAAATAGTTGAACCACGAGCTTTTCAACATTACGACGATCTACTTGTGAAAGGAAATCAGTAGTTCCTAGTGATTATATAGTGTATCTACAAGAATTTGACATTGGACCCGAAAATGATCCTGAAACGTTTTCACAAGCCATGAGTTGCAAAGAGTCTGATTCGTGGAATGATGCTAATGGAGCGAAGGCCATTGGCTGTAAATGGGTCTTTAAGACAAGAGAGATTCATTAGGGAACATTGAGAGATACAAAGTGAGACTCATTGCTAAGGGGTTCACTCAGAAAGAGGGAATTGATTACACAGAGACCTTTTCTCCTGTATCTAAGAAGGATTCTCTTTGTATAATTTTGGCATTAGTTGCACATTTTGACATCGAGTTGCATCAAATGGATGTGAAAACAACATTTCTTAATGGTGATCTAGAAGAGGAGGTTTACACGAAACAACCTGAAGGTTTCTCTTCTAGTGATGGTGAACATTTGGTTTGTAAGCTTAAGAAATCCATATACGGTTTAAAACAAGCTTCCTGTCAATGGTATTTCAAATTCCATGAAGTAATTTCTTCATTCGGTTTTGTTGAAAATCCCATGGATCAATGTATATACCAGAAGGTCAGTGGGAGTAAAATTTGTTTCCTCATTTTAAATGTGGATGATATTTTGCTTGCAACTAATGACAAGGGAATGCTGTATGAGGTGAAACAATTCCTCTCTAAAAGCTTTGATATGAAAGATTTGGGTGAGTCATCTTATGTCATTGGCATCAAGATCCATAGAGATAGATCTCGTGGTGTTCTAGGTCTATCACAGGAAACCTATATCAACAAGGTTTTGGAGAAATTTCAGATGAAGGATTGTACACCAAGTGTTGCTTCCATAGTGAAGGGCAATAAGTTGAGTTTGAATCAATGCCCGAAGAATGACTTTGAGAGAGAATCCATGAAAAATATTTCATATGTTTTTGCAGTTGGGAGTCTTATGTATGCTCAAGTCTGTACAAGACTTGACATTGCATATGCAGTTGGGATATTAGGGCGATATCAAAGTAATCCAAGTATAGACCACTGGAGAGCTACAAAGAAAGTCATGATGTATATCTAAGGAACTAAAAACTACATGCTTATGTATAGACAAATAGACAACTTGGACGTGGTTGGCTATTCTGATGCAAACTTTGATGGCTGTGTTGATTCTTGTAAATCAACATCTAGGTATATTTTTATTATGGCCGGTGGAACTGTCTCATGTTGAAGTGTTAAGCAAACTTTGACTGCCACTTCTACAATGGAAGCCGAGTTCGTCTCCTATTTTGATGCTACTTCGCATGGTGTATGGCTTAAGAGTTCCATTTCTGAGCTTAAAGCAGTGGATTCTATTTCTAGGCCTTTAAGGATTTTCTGCGACAACTCAGCTGATGTGTTTTTGGCTAAGAATAATAAGAGTGGGAGTCGAAGCAAACATAACGACATTAAGTACTTAGCCATTAGAGAACATATTAAAGAAAAGAAAGTGGTCATTGAGCATATTAGCAGTGAGTTGATGATTACTGATCCTTTGACTAAGGGCATGCCACCATTGAAATTCAAGGATCATGTAGAAAGAAAGGGACTTGTTTCTACTTTGTAATTGTATATATACATTAAGATTATTGATGAAACTCTTATATATGTTCAGATGTTTTCTCATATTTGTATGCACTTTAAATTATTTGAGAAAATGTACTTTATTCTGGACCTAGAATAAACATAAGGTTTATTCATTAAGTGTTGTTACGACATGAAGAACTTGGGAAGTAAAATGCATTGTAATACATAATTGATATTACTCACATCTAGAGGACCTATCACTATGATTCGTGTATTTTGTTTTCTCATGAAGGTTATTAGTTAACATTTGCACCAAGTGGGAGAATGAAATGTTTTTACGTTACATTTGCACCAATTAATAACATTATTGTAGTGTAACATGTAACGTGAAAACGTTACATAATTGTGGTGCAAATGATGGCAGGTAATGGCAGTAATGCAAAAAAATGGGAGTAATGCGAAATTAAGTTTCAGTTTCTTCTTACTAAAGCTATTTTGATGGTAGACGACTATATAAGCCCATTATTTTGGTCCTCTCACTACTCTCTTCTGCTCACTTACACCATCTAAAATAGAGAGGAAAAGTGAGAGAAAAGGTATCTTGCGAAGCACCAAGACAATGGCTGGAGGTAAGCCTTAATTTTGTTTTCTTTTTCGAATGTTTAGAAATATGTCTTGGGAATATATATATATATATATATATATATATATATATATATTTCCACTTTCAAATTTTTCTGTGGTCATTAATCGTTCCCCACTAGAAAGATCTCTGTTGTTAGTTTATTTCCTTGCCCAAGTAAACCAGAAGGGATCAAGTTACTGACTTAATGAGAATTTCCTTCCCTGCTTGAGAAAGAAGCTTTTCCTTCCATTCTTGAACCCTATATTTGATGTACTAAAAGGACTCAAGATCTCAGGACAATCACCCATAGTAGCTCCAGTGAAAATGTAGCAATCATCCACAAACAAAAGATGGGAAACTACAGGGCATTTAGAGCTCATCTTGATTCTTGAAATTTTCTTTTGTTATTGTTTGACTTGAATATTAACAGGGAAGGCTTCAGCAACTAAGAGGAAACGGAAAGGGGATAGAGAATCTCCCTGTCTCAACCCCCTTGTAGGTTTGATTACTCTTCTAGGTGTACCATTAACAAGAACTTTGTATGAAACAGTAGACAAGCATAGCCTAATCCTGCCCCTCCATTTACTTCCAAAACACATCCTATCCAGCACCGCATCCGCAAAGGCCCACTCCACCCTATCATACGCCTTCTTCATGTATAGCTTTAGAGCAATATATCTCTTCTTCCCTTTTGTCTTTTTAATATAATGTAATATCTCATGGGCCACTAAGACATTATCTGAGATTGTCTTCTTGAGATAAAGGCACTCTAAAAGGGTCCCACTAGGCCTCCTATGATTGTTTTGAGCTTATTGACCAATACCTTGGCAATGATCTTATAGGTTGTGTTACAAAGACTAATTAATAGAGTAACTAGACTTTTTTGCAATACATATAGTAATTAGACTTTTTATGGTATATTAGAGCATCTAAAATTCTTTTGTTGTTTTTTTCTTTTATTTTACGCCAAAAAGGCAGAGAAAAGCAACAACTTAGAACACCAAAGAAGATGGAGAATCCATGGTGAGGATCAAAACTAAAGCCATTCATGGTGAAGCGGCATCTAGCAATCCAACTGCTACATAACAATAAAACATTTAGCAAAAATTGACAGCACATTGGAATCCATTGGATCTCCCATATCGACCCATAAAGAAAGCTAGTCTATATAATTTTCCAATTTGGGTGAATCTCAATACATAGACCCAAAGGTGGACCTATCTTGAGGCCTAGCAATGCGACAACAAATGGTGAAGAAATTATTGTTAGGCACATTGAGAAGAGAGAGTACATAATGATATTTCTGTTAGACAGTTGTATGCCCTTAGCTCCAATCAGAATGATGTACATTATGAATTTATTTTAAATGAATAAAGTACATATTTGATTCATGTTCCTATGGTTGTAATACCCTTAAATTGGACACTTATGAGATTCGTGTTAGTTTAGAATATTCACAGCTGTTGGATAAGTCTGGGGAGATTTATCTTGCCAAGACTGACACTGGTGTGCTACCAAATGTTGGGGTGGCCTGTCTCAGCCACCAGGGTGAGACCCAAGGCATATGCAGTGTAGGATTAATTGAATCTTTGAACTAGACTAGATTTCCAGTATTGCCCTGGACCTTGGAGATTGATGGGCAAAACTGGAAAGTTACACCTGACCCCTAGACTCGATTATGATACTACACTAGGTGTCAGATTGGGCTGTCTTTGATATGCCAATCAGTGAGATCCTTATCGGGGGTCAAAACCTGGGTATGCTGGGACAGATTGAGAATTCATCTGAGTGGGTGATCATAGTGACAGGATCAGCCTCTTTGTTGGACAAAGGTAATGATCGGGGATGCACTCTCTCTTATGGAAACCAAGACTGCCGGCAGCCGATTTCAATCGTTGAAATTTGTTTTACAAAATATATTTTATATGAGATATAAAAGTATATATATTACGGTTTCTAATTGTTTGTAAAAGGGTTTTAATTCCCGGGATCCATGTGAGCAGAAAGTGCAACATTGCTCCTTGCAGCCGAGGGAGAGGTCCTCTCTTGTCGGGTAGTGTTTGAACATTATGGGCTAAGAGGTTAAGTGTAAGACCATTGAGGGTAATACCTGATGGGCTAATCTTGCATCTGCCCACAATCCTTGGGTGTTACAAGGTGGCTTGGCCCAGGGACCACTTAGGGTAAGTGTTGGGCCCATAGAGCCCATGTGATGGGTTTCTGGGGGTGCACTGTCCATAACAGTGTATTCGGCCAAGCCTTGTAATAAAGACTAGGCTGAACCCATGTGGTTAATGTGTAGATCAATGTTTGGGTCCCAGACCATACAAGGAAGCCCAACTGGGCAGCAGTTTGGAAGGCTAAGTGAGCACATAACTTATTGGGCCTAAAGCCCATTGCAAACTGGGTTGATTTGATCAATTAAATAAGGGGCGAATTCTGATATTGGATTAGCAGATAGGATTGAGTCTTAACCCTATTGACTAAGAGAGTCCAGATCTAAATGTGATACAAATCTTCAGATCTGGAAACCTCCTAATGAGATTAGGAGAAGGTTGATCTAATCTACAGATAAGATAAGGGTTTATCATTATCACTTAAAGGGAATTCTGATCCAAATATGATTTGGATCAACAACTCCTAATGGGATTAGGAGATGATCCTTTTAAGGTTATAAAAGGAGGAGGGGGTGGCAACCTTTTGACAAAAATATTCACATCCTCTTCAAAGCTGAAATCATAGAAGAAAGAATTCAACACCTCTACGCAAATTCTTTCTTACCACCTCTTTCCTGTCGCCGCCATATTTGCTAGTTCGGTCTCCTCTTGTCAGTAGGAGGAATGAAGTTTGGATCTTGATGTCAGTCCTTTGTGAAATGGCTGATTGGAAGTAGTGCTCACGTGCTGTCCAGCTGATTCTTGCAAAGGATCTAGTTCTTTTGAAGAACGCTGGTGATTCTGCTCCATCCTGTACTACGTCATATTCAGTGGGAGCAGTTTTTGACTGGTTCCTTGGGCGTGAACACCTCCATTGGGAGATACTATTTCTCCATATCAGGTATATCCCTCTCCTTCTGCTTTTGTTTAGATCTAGTTCGGTTCTTGGTTCAAGATTGATTATTGAAAATTATGATTTTTCTAAAATAGGGAGTATGATTCCCAGTAGGATGGAGAGAAATTTTTGAAATTCGCCCATTCTATTCCGCAAGATTTGGGCATCCATACGATGGATATCTCATCCCTTCAATTTTTATTTGCTTGAACCACCTACATAGGAACACTCTTATGGTAGGCATAACAATGTAAGCACATTCAATGAGCACTAAAATATTTTTGGACACCTACCCCTTAAAATAGGAATTCATATCTCCTACCCACATGACACTATAGTTGTACATTGGGAAAGTCTCCCCAAGAATGGCATGCAAACAGAGGAGATGTTCTCAGTGTACAGTTGTAGTGAGGCATGGGTAGATGTAGGTAAGAGATCTAAACTTTTAAAGTACCCCCAACCTCCTTGAAAAAAGATCAAAAACAACAATAGTTGTAGGAATCTATACTAGTTTAAAAGGCACAAATAGCCTCAAGAATATTTTTGGAATTTTCGGAGAACAAAATTTACCCCTCCATATTTAAACTTATAAAAAAAAATGAGGGCAAAAAAGGTGATTGGATCTTGATATTAAATGAGTTCAAAATAGGTAATTTTAAGACATTCAATGCATTCAATTCCCTATCATTAAATCCAAAATTTAAGGTATTAACTTGCATTCATCTTCATTGAATCATATATTAAAGTCATTTTTGTTTCTTCCCATCATTGCATGGTGGGCTAGTGGTTTGTGTCAAATGATGTCATAGTCAAACAAAAAATAAGTGTTATAAGTAAAAGTTATTTATAAAAAGTATATGAAATATATAATTTCAAACTGATCTGAAAGCAAAGGTATTTTCTTATCTAGATGGTGGGTTAATGATCCAACTTTTCAAAGAAACTCATGATGTCATAATTGAATAATAAATATTTAAAAAATATAAAACACAAAAAAATGAAAAAGTAAAAAAATTTGTTAAAACATTTGAAAACATTTCTAATGTTATATATTCATCATATTATATAAAAATAATTGTTAAAATAAAAATTATTTTTATTTATGATATAAATGGAATACCAAATTTAATAATAATAATAATCATGTTGGAAGGGTTGGAAATTAGGTTTTACATAGCCGAACCAAGCTTGGTGGCTGGCCGGATTTTTAAAATTTTCCTAACCCAACTCGGGAACTGATTTCTCAACGATTTTGAAATCGAAAATTTCAGGAACGATCATGCACTGAACAGAACCACATTTGAAAACTAAGTTACAATCGATCACACATGATACAAAGGCCATAATATGCAACTCCCAGAGTGGTAGTTCACGCCCAATATCAGTCCCAAAATCGACCTCTAAATGAAGATGGTGCAGTGTGTACGTGAAGCCAATTCAATAACATCGTTTCAGCAAAACTGGTACCAACTTGCTTTGGATCGACGTCGGTCTGCTAACCTGATATCCCTAATGTTTTTCTTACAAAAACACATAAGAGAACTTATGGAAATCAGTCCCTATCACAACTGGGTCGAATTAGGGTTTTGGAGTGAACTAGTTAATTTTCCCCTCCCCTCTTAGTCCCGTATATAGAGCACTCTCCTAATCAAGTTAGGAGTTGATCCAAATCAAATTTGGATCAAGACTTTATCTTTAATTGACACCTCATTTTTGCATCATTTAGTCTTTCTACAACACTTCAAATTTCAAGCATGCTTCAACTAACCTCTCAATTGACTTGTGGGTATCTTTAGAATTTCACAAAAGTTTGAACTTTAAACTCCAACACATATAGTACATAGAGCCCAAAAATCCAAATTGGATGATACCAATATCACACAAATCCGACACCATTTACCCCTTCATCTTAAGACCCAAAAGTCGAAACTGATTTTAATCGTCCGATCAAAGTCATTTTGATCTTGAATCTCATCTCACGTCAAATAAAAAATCTGAGGCCATAGGTACGTAGAGACCAAAAATTCAAATCTGATAACACCAAGACCACATGAATCTGGCACCATTTAGCCCCCTCATCTTAACACCCAAAGCTAGAATTGATTTCAATTATCCAATCGGGTTCATTTTAATCCTGAACCTCATCTCATGTCAAATCAGAAAGCCAATGCCATAAGTACATAGATCCCATAAAACCAACTCCAACAACACCCAGATCACCAAAAATCTGCTACCATTTACCCCTTCATCTCAAGACCCAAAGTCGGAACCGATTCTAATCATCCGATTGGGATCATTTTGATCTTGAAATTCATCTTATGTTAAATAAGAAATCCAACACCATAGGTACGTAGAATGCAAAAATGATCACCAAATCTGACACTACTTACCCCTTTATCTTAATACCTAAAGCTGGAATGATTTTGATTTGGATTTGTTTTAATCAACAAAAGTTTTGGAAAATGTAAATAAAACTTATCAAATAAAAAAGAAAAAATATGAACAAAAAGGATATCATCATAAAAAAAGAAGAAGAAAAAGAAGATATATGAAAGGGAAAAAAAAAGTTGAGTGAAGAAAAGTAAAGTAAAAAAACACAAAATAAAAACGTAAAAATGGTATTAGTAAAATAATGCAAAAGAAAAAATATGAGATAATGGTGTACAATGATCTAATTGATGTATTTTTTCAGAAGAAGTGTTATTCTCAAAGAGCCAAAATTCGGAAAGCATTATAGTTCAGCCTAGATTCTTTACCATGTCTAAAGTCTCTCATAAGACTGATTGTATCTCTTAAGCAGCGGTCCCGCCAAACACAAAGACGATAATGCCAACTCATGTCCTTTATAGTGACTACCTCCATCTCCAAGAAAGATTGAATTAGATGTCTATTAATTTGGCAAATTGGAAGCCGAGAAATCCCAAATTGCTCAATCTGCTCCTGCAATGGGAACCCAACCATCTCTCCCTCCTACATCCTATGTCTTTGCATCCTCTTCATCCTAAAACCCTGGTCCCATGCTAGAAACAACATACTAGTCATCTCCCTTTGTTTTTATTGCAAGAATCATACATTCTCATCATTCTAGGATATTTCCCACTCATAACCTTGAGAATCCAGTCATACCTCAATCCACTTTTGATTCATCGGAAGGAAAGAGTTTGAATATGACTACCATCCGGTCACCACTTCAAGATTCCCTCAAGATTGAATTAGAGCAGATGAAAGATGAATTGAAGAGCCTAAAAGAAGTTTGGAATTTGGGAGTTATAGAGTTTTGAGAGTTATGTTTATACCTTGATGCAGAATTACCTATTAAGTTCAAGATGCCAGGCCTTGAAAAGTATGATGGGAAGGGATGCCCGCAAATCCATTTGAAAATCTTCTACGGTGATATGTTTCAATATGGATCAAATAAGAAGTTATTCATTCAGATGTTTCAAAAGAGCATTACAAGGAGTGCTAGAACTTGGTTTACAAATTTGGCAGATGAAAAGAAAATGACTTAGAAAGGTGTTTCGGAAGCATTATTGGACCAAATTTCTTACAACATAGAGTTAGCACCTAATCAAGCAAACCTTGAGTCTATGACATAAAACTCAAGAGAAAGTTTTTTGAATTATGCATATTAGTGGCACGAAATGGTAGCTAAATTATGGCACCCGATGCTAAAGGAAGAGATGGTGTGGTTGTTTATCAAGACATTAAAGTATCAATTTCATACATTATTGATTGCATAACCTTTAAAGGATTTTAGTGATGGCAAGAAGGGAGCTATTAGAATCGAAGAGGCTCTTAGACAAGGTCAAATCAATCCGGTGATAATCCCTAGAAATTCATCATTGCTTGGGAAACCCTCACCTAAGTATCAAGAGGAGAATGAAGTACAAGTTATATATGCTTTTGACTCTCAAGTACCCCAAGCCCATTATACAAAAGGTTTCAAAATTGCAGCCCATCCAGGATCTTCTCAAACTAGTTGATCACTTATTAGTCACCTCAAAAGGAAAGAAGAAAACTCCCTCCTCTACAATGTCATCATTCTCAACTAATCCCATGCTTTAGTTCAAGGACTTTTGCAATTGCTTACATGGAGACCTCCACGAGCCTAAAAATTATGATGAAAATGCTCACTGTGATTATCATCAAGGGCACGATAACACCACCGACCATTGTTGGCAATTAAAGTTTGCAATTCAAGGTTTGATTGATGGCAAATGGACCTGTTCATGGGACATGCCGAGTTCGGGTCGGGCTTTGTATATGTATCAACAGAATACGCTCAGGCCCAAGCTCGAGCCCGGCCTGATAATTAGGCCTAAGTCTTGAGCCCGAGCCCGACCCTCATATAAAGCCTGAAGCTTGGGCCCGAGCCTGAGCTCGGCTAGAAATTTGAAAACATATTTTTTTTATTCAATAAAAAGTGTTTTATTTATATTAAAAACCTTCAAAACTCAAAAATAATAAACATCTCATTATTACTTGGAAAAAAAGAGGAGAACAAAGAAAAAATAGGGTAAATTACAAAGACCACCCTGTACTATGGAGTTTGTGACAAAGACCCCCCTGTACTATGACTGTGAGACAAAGACCCCCTTTGACCATTATGACGGAATGCGTTAAATTACCAAAATACCCCACTAAACTTTTTCTATTTTTTTATTGCCCTTTTTTCTCTTAAAACCTATTTAACCTAGTTTTCCCTTTCTTCTCCTCTTACTTTCTCCCAATAAGTCTCTTAGCATCAAAGATGGTCCGTTTGGCATTGAAAGATGCTTGATTCTTGGCCGCCTCCCCAATGAGACGTTCGGTGTCTGTAAATTCAACCCACGAGGGGGTGATCTGATTCCCTTGATCATTCGCTATAATCTCAACGTGTCCATTCCGGTAGACACCGACATAGGAATAAGCCATCTCAAGATCGATACCAATTACAATCCCGACCTTCGGAGATTCTTCAAAAGCCACAGCTAATCCTAACAGAAATTCTAAGTATCGAAAGAGAAGAAGAAAAAGGTAAAGAAAGTAAGTCGACAGTGAGAGAAGAAGAGAGCAAGACTCTGCAATCAAACAACTGAAACAAGCTCGTCGAGCATGTTACCCATAGCGAAGAAAACCAACAATGTTGTTGCCCTGTAATTTGCCCCCATCTTCATTGGATGCTTCTTTTTTTTGTTTTTTTAACAGAATAAAATTGCGTTATAAAAATTAATTTTTGATTGCTAATTTGCTAATCCATTCTAAAGATACTAACAAGCATAGAAAGTTCGAAACAACTCGTCTAACATGGTCATACTCATATTTGATCATTTGATGAGAGAGATTAGCCTTTGGCTTTCAAGATTGCTAGTCTCCTATTCATTTCCTCCTCGAAAACTACTGCTCCTTTCTCCTTTAGCTCAACTTCTTTATTCCCGGCCTGTGGGAGTTTTAGAGATACCTCCAACCCGTAATCATCAGCTAGTTGCTGCATCAAGGACCCCACCTCCTCAGGAGTAGACAGAGTTGTGGTGCCCACCATTGACTTCTCCATGAAACTAGCCTCACCTCCATGTTTACAAAGCTCTTTTCGAATCGATCCATGGTCTGAGATATCTTCTTCATGTTCCCAACAGAAAGCGCCCCTTCAAGTGACTTCATTATTCCGCTCATCGACTTCCCAATTGTCTACAGGTTGCTCTGGCTCCCGAGTCGTGCAACTACAACGTCAAGGCGGGATGGAAGGCGCAGATAGTTGAGTTGTTCATTGCGCTTTCTGATCGCGTTTTGAGCATAGATCCTTGCGCCATCCATGTTGCCCTTTTTAATCGCTTTCTTTACTTTGCCTCTCTCTGATTTCTCTTCCTGCTCATACTTCTTCGCTTGCCTAACCAGTGATTTCGATGTGAGCTTCAGCTGGAATATCTAACAAAGAAGAGGAATTTTTTCTTCTTCTTCTTCTTTTGGTGAAAAGAGAGGAGTTTGTTCAATCGTTCTTATCGGTTTTGGTTTGATGAAATATCGGTATGGGGAATATGGGGATTAAAAAATATTGTAATGGCTTTCTTGGATGGAATACTAATGGAAGGGGGTTTTGTCTCATGATCATAGTATAGGGGAGGTCTTTGTCGCAAAACAAAGTACAAGGGGTCTTTGTAATTTACCCAAAAAATATTGTATATGTATTTTTTATTAAATAAAATATATTTTTATTATTTAATATATAATATCAAGTCGGGCTCGGGCTCGGGCTCAGGCCAGGCTATTTTGAGGAAGCCCGAGCCTGACCCGAAAAAAAGTCAGGCCCGATGCTTTAGACCTGAGCCCAAGCCCGTAGGCCTAAAATTATGATCAAGCCTAACTTAATAATGGGTCGGGCCGGGCAAAAAAAGTCAGGCACGATGCTTTAGGCTTGAGCCCAAACCCGTAGACCTAAAATTATGATCAAGCTTGACTTAATAATGGGTCGGGCCGGGCCAGCCCGTCGGGATACCTGGCCCATGCACAGGTCTAATGGAAACATTCTTACTTACCAGGACCTTGTGCAAATGTAGCATTTTATATAAATCAACTAGAACCCACTGCCTGATTCAAGGGAAAAATTCAACACTTCCATCAATTTATTAGGAGTAGGGAAGGCATTTTGTGATCCTAGCATTTTTATTACTCTCGTTGGAGCTCCATTGGCGGCTCGACATCTTAGAGATAAACCATTAACTATTTGGATCTCTCGATCTTAACCAAAAAATACCATTAATTCTCCACCAACTCTTAGAGAAGATAGTCATTATATGGTGAGAATTTTGATGTCGATTCAGCCTCGAATGACCAAAGTCACCAATTCCAATTTTGAGCCATCATTGGTAATTGAGGACTTGACACATTTGCACAGACTACAAAATGTGTTATTGAAAGCCTACCTAAGGAAGGCATCTCTGTAATCAATTCGAATGTTTCATTAGGAGCTAAGAATATTTGATCTACTATTTCAAATGTTGCCTCTGATATTGGGGCACCTTCATCCGTTTAAATGTAGCTTCCAGAGTAGGGAGGCAATGCTCTCTATCCTACTTCCACATTCATCGGAGCATCTTTGCATCATTGAACATAGTCATTATCCCTTTCCTGTTTTCATGTCATTCAAAGACACACATTGAACTATGTTTGGCTTGATCCCTTTCAAAGGGGTACGTAGAGCAACCCATCTCATGGGTCTGATCACTTCCATCAATAAAATATCAGTTTTCCTAATTCATTTTTTTTACTTTCTCTTTTAGCCTAAAATACATAGTCATGACTAAATAATAAATCCTATTGGGTCCTGTTACCCTTAGAAGAAGATGAAGATTCCCCTTTCTAAGAAAGTTGCACAATTGAAACCTAAGATAATTGTGAATTTGTAATGAATCACAAAGATATGCCTTCATAAAAGGCTAACTGGCAATCATTGACTTGCATATGGAAATACTCGACAAAAAAGAATAACCCAATGAATAAAAATCACCGATTCCCACCCTTACCAACCTCATTGGACATTTCAAATAACCCTAAGCTTGCATCCCAATATTTTTCCAAAAGCATCCAAATATCTTAAACTGGGACAGTTTTGACCATTCAAGCATGTATCCTCTACCTATCCCCTTGAGATAGCATAGAGTGAGGGTATCATTAAAACCTATTGCTTCACTAATTGATAAAGGAAAGGACTAGAGGCCATCTTTGGCCGTTTTAATTCTCAAGTGACCCTTTTATCTCTTAAAATCTACTAGTTATCCTAATTAACCTAATGCATAAATACCTTTTTCCTGGTGAACTTATTAAACTCTTGGTGTGCCTTTTATAGGGCAAAACAAAAAAGAAAAAGAAAAAGAAAAAGAAAAGAAAAAATAGAACAAAAATAAAAAGAAAAAAGTGAAAAAAAAAGGAAAAGAGATAGAGGAAGGAGCAAAGAAGAAGAAACTGGGGCAACTTAGTATGTAGGAATGTTCAAAAAAGTATGGAAAAATTGAAAAGCTTTAAGGGAATGGAAATCAAAGAATATCAAACTAGTGAATTTGGGGCAGATAAAAAAATGAGGGAGAATGATAGAGAAATATTTGCAAAAGGTAGAAAAAAGAAAAAGGTGGTGTAAAGAAAAAAAATGGGGGCAAACTATTTGTTTCAATCATTCTATAATCAATTGGGTCGAGTATTTGTTTATTAGTTTTCTAACATATGAAGCCCTCCATGATCAGTGAAGTAATGTGGTTCATATTTGAAGATTTAAAGGGTATGTAAAGAAAAAGAAGAAGAAAAGAGAAGAAAAAAAAAGGAGAAAAATCAAAAGGATTAAGAGAATATAAACAAAAAAAATGATGATGAAGAGAAAATAGTAGCCTTAAATAAAGGTCAAGCATCTGGTGTCCCATTGTAAATAAGTTTTTAAGCCTTTTACCCTTTATTTTAGATCCCCTATCCTAAACCACATTTTGTCCCATTCACTAAGTCCTCCTCAATCCTTTAGAAATCGGTAATTCAACACGAGATAAACCTACTGATTGGTGATAAGAGACTTTGTTTTGAAACTTCTTCAATCAAGCATATCTTTCATCACAATTCTTCCTATTAACCAAGTACTGGGGCAGTTTCCCATAAAACCCAAGTGTTTCCCAAAGTGAATCTATGATTATCTCCCTTGCACTTTTGATGCATATGCCTTTATAATTGCTTTGGTTTCGATTAGCTCTTTTGAAGACAAGGAAAATTCTTTTATCTCTTGCTAAGGTGCAATGTGGGCCCCGTTTGACATAATTGTTCTATCCGGAATCAATACTAGTGGCATCTCTTGTTTTGATCCTATAGCCTCCAAAAAATGTGCAATAAAAGAAGAAAATTTTAGTCTCCTTTTTGTTTGAACTTTCGTACTATCTTTCTACTCTAGAAGTTACAAGAATAAAAAAAAAAAAAAAAGAGAAGAAAAAGAAAAGAAGAGGAAGAGATAAAATGAGGTCATCCTGGGGAGTTTGGCATTTGAATCGACTGCAGATGTTTCTTAAAGAAAAAGCTCAAGCCACACCACTACAGAAGTCTTTCAAAAAGGAGTTTAGTTGTTCATTGTGTACAAAAAAATTAAAAAAAAAGGAAAGAAGAAGAAAAATAATAAAAGGATAAGTAATAAAAAGAAATGTGCAAAGTGTGGTAAAAATGTATAAAAAAATGATTCCCAACAAGGAGAATGATCAAGCGAGAAATGACAATTGAACTAAACTAAATCTATCGAGGTGATATTTCTTGAGCTTCTTTGATCACATTTTACATTTATGTGATTTTGTGATAGTTTCATGTCTATTGATGTGCAATTCATTGCAAATTTTGGTTTTCATCATAATAATTACATTATTCTCATCATGAATTGTAGTTTTTAATCACATCATTTACTTTGTTGTTTAATCGGGTGACAAGTTTTTCGCTTTTGCACATTATTGTCCATATCGAATTTCTTTTCGCTTTATAGCACATGAGTTTATTGAGTTTAACACTTCACAAGTACATATTGAAATAGGAATTTTCTATTACATAGCGCATGATTCTTCTACCCTTTTGTACATCAAAAATTAGAGTTTTCCATTGCATAGAACATGAAGTATCCGCCCTCTAGCACATCATGAATTCTATTGCCTAGCACATGATTTTCCACTAAATAGTACATGGTTTTCCCATTGAGTTGCATAAGGAGCTTTCACCTTCGGCACACTACAAGTCAAAATTTTCTACTTCATAGCACAAGAGTTTATCCACTCTATTGCACATGGGTATTTGCTACTAAATAGCATATGATTTTCTCGTTGAATAACATATGGATCTTTTGCCTTTGGCACATCACAAATCAGAGTTATTTGCTTCATACCACATAGGTTTTTCCACCATTTTGGCACATCATAAGTCACTGATTTCTATACTTTATAGCACATGAGTTTTCTACTAGATAACACATGGATTTTTCACCTTTGACACATCACAAATCAGTGTTTTCCGCTACTAGCAAATGTTTGTCTGCTTTATAACACATGAGTTTTCTACTACATAGCACATGAAATTTCATGGAGTAGTGTATATAGGGGATGCACCTGGCTTATAGGATCGACATCGAAAACGTCGAAATAAAGACCTTTATCTAGCTTTGGAAGTGCACCGAGAAGACAACGCAAACTGCCACTCTGTCAGCACTCGATTTTTTTTTTGGTCCACTGCCTAAACCTCTACTATACCCTAAAGACCCAATCAGACCCATCTGACCTCTCTGAAACACCCAAATGCCCAAAAAGCCAACTTTTAGTCCCAAAGCCCTCAAATTCATAGTTAAATCTACCCGATACCAATCTGATGGTTCTGATTAACCACCATTTACATCTCAATTCTTAGATCATACACCATTGTTAAACTCAAGACCTCCCAAAATACCTACCCAACAAATTTCAAATCAAAATTCCTCCGCTTACCCTTCTATCAAACAAAGATTCAATTTTGGATCCCCTCGTTGACCCAAATTTCTATGATCTTGACCCTTCTAAACTAATTAGACATTACCACTAGATCCTGAATACCCTAAAATTCCCACCTATAAAATTTCAACCAAAAATACCTTTGTGTTCCCTTCCATCGCACTAAGATTCTATTCCGATACTCTAAATTGACTAAATTAAGCCCTTTCCAGATCTGCCCATTTGGCCCAATCTAACCCCACCAATTAACTCAGAATGTCCAAAAACACACATTGTCAAATTTCAGTCAAAAAGTACCCTTCTTTACCAATCTATCTAGAAAGATTTCATTTTGACTAATCTCATTAACTTGCACATGCAAAACCCCTCTTTATGCCCAACACCAATCTCAACCCTCACACATCATTGATCCAAACCCCCATCATTGAATCGGAACCCGATTTGACCCATTTTTTTAAATTACCAAAATACCACTAAATTTTAAAAAATACAAAAATACCCTTTGACCCTACCTATAAATTAAACCTAAACTTTTCAATTTAAGCTAATGCACTATTCGTCCTTTTCTTTCAACCGAACAAAGGCAATAATGACGGTAAAGAATCTGACCTCTCCAATTTCCTCTCACTTCCTTTCTCTCCTCTCTCGTTTAATCTTTCCCTTTCTCTTTCTTTCTTCCTTTTCTTCCCCTACTTCCTCCTCCCCCTTTACCCTATTCTTGGTCAATTGAGATTACCGCCGCTGTTGCAAATTCTAGCAACGGAGGTAGTCTCTTTCTCTCTTTTCCTTCTTTTTTATTTTTTGTCTCCCCCTCTCCCTCTTTCATGATTCCCATTCTCTTCGACCTTTCGTTCTCAATCTATTCTGTCTCCCATCAACTGAGTAAACTGATTGAAGCACCTATCGCCATCATCTACTTATTGGTACGCCGTGATAACTGAACAACGACGACAACGATTTTTATTCACTCCGGACTAACTCGACTGGTCCTCCTCTCCCTATTCTCCCATCTCTCTCCCCAAACCCCCTCCTTTGTTTTCCATTTTTTTCGTTTCTTTTCTTTTTCCGATCGCCACTGCAACTCTTGGCAGCAGTGATCTGATTCCTTCCCATCATTTCTCTCGTCCTATCCTCTCTCTGTTTTTCTTCAATTGATCTCTCTCTCTTCCTCTTCTCTATTTCACACCTTTGTCAACAATCACCACCAGCTGCAGCTGTACTTCACTCCTTGTATCACTTGTGCCACATTTGCCTACCGCTGTAACTTGGTAGCTATCGTGTCTCTGACTCCAATCTCGGTCCGTCATCGATTAGAGGAATTTTTGACAATCAATTCGCTCCTGCCCGCAACATAGGTTTGATCCCATTCAAGAGCTTATTCGAAGAGGAAGTTAGGAACAGAAGATCCTCAGTTCCCTGCTGCAACATTGTTCTTTAGATCGAAATCTCCATTTATTTCATCGAACAATTTTCAGGCCAACATACATTAAGTAAACTCCTAAGTTCCTTTTTGTTTGCAATTTGATTTTTCCATCCTACTCCAATTTTGTTTTTGTCTGTGGCACCAGGGCTGTCATTCACTAGGATAGAAACAGATGAAATTTATCGCAGCTACCCACCATTAGCCTGTAGTAAAAGCGGCATAATCATGATCAAGAATAAGGTAGTGGAGGACGGTATTATCAACCTACTTCCACCACCACTGGGATTAACCCCAACAAAGATAGGTATAGACCAAGGTGGTGCAATTATCACCGGTCTCCTAACTATGATTACTTTGACTTACAACAATTATTCACCCAAAAAGTCAAGTTGGATGCTTAAGTTAAAAGGAAACCTGCCCAAGTAGAGACTGAACCCCTCCCTGCGCGTCTATAAGGGGAAGCATCAACGTCATATGCACATCGACTCGTGATAGCGCCAACACATGTACTAGTCCAACGTTTTGAGCAGAGCGTCTATCTCCAACACTTTTTTAGTAAACAAGGAACAAGCAACAACCTGAAGACTCGCCATCAGAGCATTTGTAGAAGCCTTAAAAAAAGTCATTAGAGCCACGCTGCATGGACAAGCTAAACGTCAAGTTCACGATAGAAGACATGCAAGCCACTTACCCCCACCACAATCGACACCCGTACATAACAGCCAGGATAGGGGGCTACGAATGCGACATTCGCTGATCGATCAAGCTAGCTATGTGGACCTCATCTCGTTACACACCTTGAAACTAATGAGTATAAAGGAGGATGTGGTCAAAGGCCTGCCATCTATCACTGAAGGCTCCTTCATGCTTCTAGTCGTCATTGGGCCTTTTTTTCACAAAGCAAGAATTACAAGTGATTTCGGGGAGAACCACTTATCATGCCCTCCTCGGACGACCACTAATACACAACCTAGCGCTAGTACCATCCACCTATCATCAATGTACCAAAGCAAAACACAGAGGAATGATAATCTGAATTCCAACAACCCGTGTCCCATTTGAGAAATCATAAGCCTAGCTACATGATGCGATTTACTATTCAGAGCTCGCTGAGGATGGAGAGACACGAGTAGTGAAGGTTGAAGTGATACAGTTGCCTAGACAATAGACCTGTTCATGGGCCGGGTGGCCCGACGGGCTGGCCCAGTCCGACCCGGTCCCCGGATGGGCTTGTATGTGTTTATAGGCCCACACGCTTAAACTCGGACCAAAAAGCCTAGCCCGCAATAAATTCGAGCCAGGCTCGGGTTTTGTCAAAATAGCTCGACCCGATTCGACTTAAAATGTGTTCTGTGATTATGTCCATTTGAATAAATTTTTTGATTTAAGAATGTAAAACTGTGTTTTAAAACGTAAAAGAAAGGGAAAAAAACCATCTTTTAGGCCCATTGTTCATTTAAATAGGAAAAAAAAAACTGATTATGACAGATTTGGCACTCTAGTGGAATTGTGACATGTGGCACCTCATGCAAACCAAGTGCAGCCTCTTAACGACTAGGCAGCTCTGTACAGCTCGGGTAGCTCGACATAGGCAGCTCGGTATAGCTAGGGCAGCTTGGCATAGGCAACTGACTACTCCACAGTCAGCCTGGTGTCTTACGAAGAGCTCACCACTTAGGGGCAGCTCAACACTTACAAGTAGCTCGGCATAGGCAGCTCGCCATAGGCAGTTGACCACTCCGCAGGTAGCCTGGCGTCTTACGAAGAGCTTGCCACTTAGGGGCAGCTTGGCACTTACAGGTAGTTCGGCATAGGCAGCTAGCCACTCCGTAGGCAACTTGGCATCTTACAAAGAGCTCTCCACTTAGGGGCAGCTCGGCACTTAGGGGCAGCTCAGCATATCGCAGGAAAATCTCCTGC
This sequence comes from Nelumbo lutea, assembly GCF_056320005.1. Taxonomy (NCBI): domain Eukaryota; kingdom Viridiplantae; phylum Streptophyta; class Magnoliopsida; order Proteales; family Nelumbonaceae; genus Nelumbo; species Nelumbo lutea. The sequence continues at coordinate 67,367,292 of NC_142686.1, forward strand.
CTGACAGCTGTACCTGACAGATCCAGAGACCTGCGCCCACGTCTCTCGCTAGGTGGCGCCGTGCCTGCCAGTCTTGAGAGCTGTCCCTTGACTGGCAAAGCCGTACTCTATAGCACCCGCCTGCACCCACCACCTCAGCTCTGACAGTAACGGACGCAGTAGAGAGACAGAGGCGGTTACACCTGACTTGACAGAGGCTATTACGCCTGATTTGATAGGACACCACTATATAAGGACTCCGACCCCCAAAGACAAGGGGAGGGAGGGAAAAAATGGAGGTAATCGTTGCTCTCTACCTCTCTCATTTCTCCAATATTATCTTCAAAGCTCTCTACAATCAGAGTGTTAACTTAAGCGTCAGAGAGCCCCCACGAGAAAATAACCCCAGGTCCTCTAATTCAGTTCTCGCAGGTCCTCAGCTCCTGCCGCCTACAAAGAGGAGGAAAAGATGGAGTTCTCGCAGGTCCCTCAGCTCCCGCCACCTACAAAGAGGAGGAAAAGATGGAGTTCTCGCAGGTCCCTCGGCTCCCACTGCTTACAAAGGAAAGAAGACCACCTCATGCTAAGGGCAGTCGAGTTGCGCTACAACAGGGAGCTCCACCATTCTCTAAGTCACAGGCCGCCTAGTAGGGAGTTTGCCACCAGGTAGCTCTCCACTAGGCAGTTCGCCACCACGGAGTTTGCCACCACGCAGTTCGCCACCAGGGAGCTCACCACTAGGGGAGCTCACCACCAAGCAGTTTGCCACTAGACAGTTCGCCACCAGGCAGTTCGCCACTAGGCAATTCGCCCCCAGGCAGTTCTCCACCAGGCAGTTCACCACAAGGCAGTTCACCACCAAGTAGCTCATCACTAAGTCACGTCACCACCGGGTCAAATATCGAGGTACTTCGCCAAAAAATTTTTACATCACAAAACATTGGTACGTGGCCAGAAACAGTTACATCAATTGGTGTCGTTTGTGGGAAACACTACAAAAAGCTAAGTTCTCATCTTACAAAAGCTAAGTCCTCTTCTCCCAGAAACCTAAATCCTCACTTTTTAGAAATCGAAGCTATCGCTTTATAGTTTACATCTTTTATGAACTCAAAGACTATGCAGGGAGCTAACAGACTAAGTAGCTCTACCAACCTTACTTTCAATTCAGATAATGCCTCATCAGTCCTCTTTGCAAGGTCCCCCCTACAAAGATGAGCTCTTCGTGGCTTCCATGGGAGTTGGCGGCCAATCGGCTACATAGGCGTCCTTACCGGTCGAGCCTTCCAAGGCTCCCGTGTGAGCTGGCGACCAAAAGTTGGTAGTGCTGCCCCCGAAGGTCGAGCTCCTAGTAGCTTCTTGTAGGAGTGGGTGATCGGCATTACGAAGCTGATGTAGCACAATCATAGCTCGACACCTCACAAGCAAAGCCTACGGGCCACATTACTACTTAAGACCTGGTCGCCTCTCTGGCACTGGCATAGTAAAAAAAGAGTAGACTATGAGTCACTCCCAAAGCGTATGGGCCACATTACTGCTTAAGACCCAGTCGCCAGTCCGGCACGGGCAAAGTCAAAAAAGAGTAGACTACGAGTCACTCCTAAAGCCTACGGGCCATGTTATTGCTTAAGACCCGGTCGCCTCTCTGGCACAAGCAAAAGTCAAAGAAGAGTAGACTACGAGTCACTCCCAAAGCCTACCGGCCACACTAGGAATTGGATCAGCACTTACTAGCTCGTCGACTTACGGGCCAAAAGAAGGAAATCTACTCCCTTCGCTGAGTTACTCTCAGCTCGGGAGTGGGGGGCAACTGATGAGGGCAGATTTAGTCCTCCAGTGGAATTGTGACACATGGCACCTCATGCAAACCAAGTGCAGCCTCTTGACGACTAGGCATCTCGGTACAGCTCGGGTAGCTCGGCATAGGCAGCTCGGTATAACTAGGGCAGCTCGGCATAGGCAGCTGGCCACTCTGCAGTTAGCCTAGCATCTTACGAAGAGCTCACCACTTAGGGGCAGCTCAGCACTTACAGGTAGCTTGGAATAGGCAGCTCGGCATAGGCAACTGGCCACTCCGCAAGCAGCCTGGCGTCTTACGAAGAGCTCGCCACTTAGGGGCAGCTCGGCACATACAGGTAGCTCGGCATAGGCAGCTTGCCACAGGCAGCTGGCCACTCCACAGACAGCCTGGCGTCTTACGAAGAGCTCTCCACTTAGGGGTAGCTCGGCACTTACAGGTAGCTTGGCACTTAGGGGCAGCTCGGCATATCGCAGGAAGATCTCCTGCCTGACAGTTGTACCTGACAGATCCGGAGACTTGCGCTTACGTCTCTCTTTAGGCGGCATTGTGCCTGCCAGTCTTGACAGTTGTCCCTTGACTGGCAGAGCCGTACTTTACAGCAACCGCTTGCACCCGCCACCTCAGCTCTGACAGCAACGTCCACAACAGAGAGACAGAGGCAGTTACGCCTGACTTGACAGAGGTTGTTATGCCTGATTTGACAGGACACCACTATATAAGGACTCCGACCCCCAAAGACAAGGGGAGGGAGGGAAAAAATGGAAGTAATCCCTGCTCTCTAGCTCTCTCGTTTCTCCAATATTATCTTCAAAGCTCTCTATAATCAGAGTGCTAACTTAAGCATCAGAGAGCCCCCACCGGGAAAATTCCCCCGGGTCCTCTAATTCAGTTCTCGCAGGTCCTCAGCTCCTGCTGCCTACAAAGAAGAGGAAAAGATGGAGTTCTCGTAGGTCCTCAGCTCCCGCCACCTACAAAGAGGAGGAAAATATGGAGTTCTAGCAGGTCCTTCGGCTCCCACTGCCTATAAAGGAAAGAAGACCACCTCATGTTGAGGGCAGTCGGGTTGCACTGCACCAGGGAGCTCCACCATTCTCTAAGTCACAGGCCGCCTAGTAGGGAGTTCGCCACCAGGTTGCTCTCCACCAGGCAGTTCGCCACTAGGGAGCTCGCCACCAGGTAGTTCGCCCCCAGGGAGCTCGCCACTAGGGAGCTCACCACCAGGTAGTTCGCCACCAGGCAGTTTGCCCCCAGGCAGTTCCCCCCCAGGCAGTTCGCCACCAAGTAGCTCATCACTAAGGCACGTCACCACCGGGTCAAATAACGAGGTACTTAGCCAAAAAATTTTTACATCACAAAACATTGGTACGTGACCAGAAACGGTTACATCAAAAACCATATGAATTTTTAATTCTAATTTGAATAGGGAAAATTGTAATTTTTTTTATTAGGTCGGACTTCGTGCTCGGGCTTCAGACATTTCATCAAGGCCGGGCTTGGGCCCAAGTTATAGGCCCATTGGTCGGGCCAGGCTCAGGCTCGGGCCTAACGTATTTCCATTAATGATGAGAAAAATCCCGACCCAAACCCGACCCGGCCCGACCAATGAACAGGTCTAACAGACAAGCAAACAAGGCCCCACAGAGCGAAGGAAGCGGTCATGTTGTGTGCGAATGACTGATGAAAATGGGAAAAGCTATTACATGATCTTCGGCGAGTATGAGGAAAGGAGTGTCCCCATCGCAATGAAATCAACTACAGAGGCATGACCATTTCGTTTTTTTTTTTAATTTATGACTATTGTAATTAATTGATTATCAATGAATATATTATTTATCCTCTTTTCTCCATCATAAATATTTTGTGAAGAACACTTTCTAGAATTACCACACAATGACATCATGGTGGCCACGTCACCGCAAGAGAATACGACACCCCGGCGGCAGCTAGTGATGCATAAGGTACATAACCCGTTGCATAAAAAATATATGACCATACGAATGACACAAACACAATTAAGTAACTAAATCAACATCCTCAGTAGGACAAACACAAAGAGACTGTTGAATACTATGATGAGATTCTTGCACCACCAAAGCACATGCAAGATTCAAACAGCACAGTAGAAAAACCGTTAGAGGAAATTGACCGAGCCGCAGGGAAGGTGGATAGTAGGTCATTGTACATTTCAGCCAAATTACAAGAAGACAGAACGAAACTTGTTTAACTATTAAAAGTCATTACTACGCACTGTGCTAAAACTTTCTTTGCGATTGATAGAGTTTTTGGACGTCTTTGCCTAGTCGTACAATTGGATGTCAGGGTTAAACCTAGCCTTGGCCAAGCACTTCCTGTATATCGACCCCAAGCACAGGTTCGTAAAATAGCTTTAACACATCTTCAAGCCAAAAGTGGCTTTGAAGATTAAAGGAGTGATTCCTAAAAGTAGGCTTCATCAAACCCATTGCATACTCTCAATGGTTGGTGAACATCATACCAGTCAAAAAGAAGAATAGCCGGTTAAGGTGTTGTGTTGACTTCCGAGATTTAAATAATGCATGTTCGAAGGACAAATTCCCTCTGCCCAATATGGACATATTGATAGATTCCACAGTAGAGGATGAACTCTTCTCTTTCTTAGATGCATATAGTGGTAACAACTAGATTTATATGGATCCCATAGACGCTCCACATATGACACAAGGAGGTTGAGTGTTACGTGGATGACATTGTAGTAAAATCCAAGAAAAGAGAAGATCATGTAGAAGTCCTAAAAAAGGTATTTACGAGGTGTAGAGTTTTCAACTTGAAACTGAACCCTTTGAAATGCAAATTTGGGGTGCGATCAAGAAAGTTCTTAGGAAACAAGGTTGAACAAACTGGGGTCCATCTTGATGAAGGAAAAGTGAAAGCAATTTTTGAACTTCCTCCCCCAAATATCGAATCGCAACTCAAAACATTCTTAGAGAAAGTGTCCTACCTCAGAAGGTTCATCCCAGGTTTAGCACTTGTGGCATCCCTTCTTTTAAAGCTAACAAAGAAGTCTGTAGAATTCAAATGGTCATCAAAACACCAACATGCCTTAGATCATTTAAAATAAGCCCTAGCAAAAGCACCGACCATCTCTCCTTTGAAGTGTGGCCAGGAGTTCAAATTGAACATTGCATCCAACTCAGAAGCTGTAGGATGATTGCTAGCCCAAGAAAATGAAGAGAAACAAGAGTGCCCCATTTACTACGCCAGGAGAACACTCAAACCAGCAGAAAAGAACTACTCCCATGTAGAATAACAATGCTTAGCATTCGTCTTCGTTGCTCAGAAGTTCAGGCACTACATATTAGGGCAGAAGGTGGTCCTAATAACGAAAAGAGACCTGGTCTGATACTTCATCGATAGACCTCCACTATTAGGAAGATTGGTTAAATGGATGATGTAGTTGCGTGAGTATAACATTGAATATACCTAGTTTAAGGCCATTAAATGCCAAGCTGTAGCAAACCACCTAGTAGCCTTCCCTTCTAGTGGCAAGTTTCACATTTCTAAAGACATACCCAGAGAACTTCCCCTCATCGCAACAGTAGAAAGTGCCAAATTGACCTTAATGTTCGATGACAGCTGCACTAAATCCTCAACAAGGGTAGGAGTCACATTGACTTCCCTAAGTGGATAAACCACAATCTATTCCTTTAAACTATAGTTCCCCTGTTCCCATAACATCGTGGAGTATGAAGCTCTCTTATTAGGATTGATAGTTGCAAGAGATTCTAGGGCAAAGAAAGTAAGAGTGATTAGTGATTCCAACTAGTGATCAATGAGATTGGAGGGGAGCGGCAGCGACCCCCATCTCTGGCTTTCTTCTTCTTCTTCTTCTTCTCTTCCTTTGTTTCATTTCCGCCACTGCAACTATTCGAAGACAGCGGGGATCTCCTCTCTAACCTTCCACCACTGGCCCATATCCCTCACTCTCTCCTCTATTTTTTATTATTCACTTATTTTTTTCTCTATTTTTGCTCCTCACAATTTCCATCCCCTCTGTCACCACTGAACCAGTTGCCGCCCCCTCTACTCTGATCTAACCCACCACTGGCTCTCTCTCTCGCCACCCTCTGTCTCTTTTTTTTTCTTCTTTGCCTCATTATCTTCTTTGTTTCTTTCCCTCCATATCTCTGCCCACAGTTCACTGCCCTCTTGACGAGAGCAGAGGATGAGAGTTATAGCAGCGGTGATTCTCTTGGCTTGTGGCTGTGTTTGTTCTAGGTATCATATGAAATCCTATCTAGAATACTATCTTCTCATCAATCTTCGATCTAGACAACAGAGTTCTCGGATCTTCCCTGCAGCATCAGTTATCTCAAGACAAAATCCCAACCCCATGTTGCTTGATAGACTAAAACTCACCTGAAAACGACCACTAATTGAACGCATCGAACCTAAGTCGATCATGGCAATCATCTTGCTTAGAGTTCGGTATATTGCCTTTTTGATCTGGGTATTCGATAGCAGACCGAAACCTCCCCTGTCCATGTGCTCGAGTCAGGCGAGTTGTAGAGGTCATTCCTGGTTTTCCCATCCTCAGAAGGTGAAAATGCCTCTAGCATCATTCAAGTAAATTAAAACTGAACCTATTTTGTTTTGTTTTTCTTTACAGGGAGGATTTGAGGTTGAGGAGGAGGTCGGTGGAGTGGGTTCCATCGAACTCACCCCCGTAGACCGTCTGTCTTCAACCCAATCCGATCTGAAATTTGCTGCTTGCTCCCATGCGATGTTTAATTTAGTTCAGTCAAAAAATGGTTAGTAGATTGAATTAGTTAATCTCGAAGTTTATTCATCCCCTTTTTCTTTGAATATTTTAGCTGATATGTTTTAGTCTTTAGTCCATTGCTGTACTGCATGTTGATGCTTGCTGATCTTCATCCAAAATTTATTTGTTTAGCTAGTAATAGGTTAACTATTATTCTCTTTCTTTTCTTGAATCTGAACTAAATAACTGTTAAGCTCATTGAGTTTGTAGGGAGATTTCTTATTTCATGTGCTATCTTTGATCTAATTCATGGGCTACCATATGGGCCCCACCTTTGGACCAGGGAGAGGGGTGCCTAATCCCTTCCCTCTCCCATCCGAGACTTACATGAACTAGTTTGGACCAATGCCTTGGGTTTTAGAGTTATTATTAAAGCAAAACATTTTAAAAAATCATTCTCGGAGGTCCCATCACCTCTTTTTCTTAATCTGATGGGTGGCGACTCCATTTTCAGCCCAAGTGGCAAGTGAGCCGATTTTCCGACACTCATAGTGAGGAACCCTTAGCCATAAGTATCCAAATGCAAAGTGAGCCATAGATAGAGAGACTAGCACATTGGATTGAGTCCAAGGATGATGTAGGGCAAGGTGACTAGAGGCTAGCAATATTGGAAAAGTTAAAGAACCCCACCTCTATGATGCATGATAATAGGGTATTGTTGCAATCCCAGTTAGTAACTGGGTGCTATCTCACAACATGGTAGACGGGGTTAGGGCAAGATGCCTAGGACCGACATAAGTCTTGATAATAATGAAAGAAGTGCAAGAAGCATATTGTGGGGACATAACCAATTCCCTATGTAGGAGATTGCAAGGAATGGGCTATCATTGGCCTACCAATATGCAACATGACTACCCATGGCCTTTCCATACTTGGGGAGTAGGCAAAATCCATCCTCCCTCTAAGGGATATTGCTTCACCATAATAGCCATAGATTATTTCACTAAATAGGCAGAAGAAATACCATTAAGAAGGATTTTTTGTCGAAAACATTGCCAACTTCCTAAGGCGGCACATTGTTCACTGCTTTGGAGTGCCGATGAGAATTTTAACAAATAATAGGCTGTCAATCAAGAATCAAGAAGTCCACAATCACCTTGGACAATATGGGGCACAGCTAGGTACCTCGATGATGTACTACCCACAAGGGAACATGCAAGCCAAAGCATCCAACAAGACCTTGTTAAAGATGCTAATTGCTAAGCAAAATGGTGGCCGAAAATCAAAAGGACTGGGCCAATAAGCTATCTGTCACACTTTGGGCATATCAAGCATCACTACGGAAAATTCAAGTAACTCCTTATGCCTTAGTCTATGGCCAAGAAGCCGTCCTACCAGCAGAAATACAAACAATATCTACCAGAATAGCCCACACGGTGGGAAAACACTTTCAGATGGATGAAATGGACGAATCACTCTAGGATGACCTAGAGTTTGTAGAAAAAAATAGAGAGAAGTGCTTTAAAAAATAGATAAAATACAAACAACTCATGGCATCGAACTTTAATAAATTGGTCAAGCCCCAGAGGTTCAAGGAAGGAGACAAAGTCTTAAAGACAATCCTACATGTACAACAAGGAAAACTGGCCAGAAAGATCTTAACCAATTGGGTTGAACCGTACGTCATAAAAGAGGTCCATCCAACCGGATACTAAATATTATGGAACCCAAAAACAAATGAATAGGATGAACCCATGAACGTCCTTTGGCTAAAATTGTACAATGGATAATGATATAATGATTGTGTCATTATTTATTAATGAAATTCTTTTTTAGTTCAATCATTCAGAGCTTGTGCTTAACAAATTTTTGTCATTGTTTACAAGTAACATGGTATTTTCTAAGCAAATTTATTTGCCATGTACGACTAACATATTTGCACATCTCAATTCCTTGGCAACCCCAGGAAGGCCCGAGCTACCCCAGGTGCACATATCAATTCCCTAGCAACCCTATGAAGGCCTTGGAAACCCCAGGTGTACATCTCAATTCCCTAGCAACCCCAAGAAGGCCCTAGCAACCTCAGATGCACATATCAATTGCCTAGCAACCCCAAGCGCACATCTTAGTTCCCTGAAAATCCTAGGTGCATATTTCAATTTCCTAGCAAACCCAAAAAGGCCTTGGCAACCCAGGTGCACACCTCAATTCCTTAGCAACCCAGGAGCATAACTCAAATCCCCAGCAACCCCAGAAAAACCCATAGCAACACTAGGCAGTTGTCTTACAAAAGGCCATGGCAGGCCCTTGCATTGCACATTTCCTATGAAGCCCTGGATAACTAGTCTCAAGCACCAGTGATTTACTCTATATTTTCCTATAGCACAAACAATCACAAATATAGCGGACCACAAGGTTCACTATAATCAAACTATCGCAAAAGAGCTTGACACTAGTAAGCTTTGGCACCATCCATCTCATGCCAAGACTAGCGGAGAATGCACTATTTCAGTTGCTTGCTAACCTTTCAACATACTAACAACCAATCAACGTGACCACATATCCCGAACATGGTCCCAGTAAACCTATATGCATCATGGCCCACGATATTATCATTTTATCAACACGTTGTAACAGAGTATTCGCAACAGGTCCTTAAGTCACACACCACAAGAATATTATGTCCCTTTAGAAATTCTGCACATTAAATGGGGGCTTCCTATTACACCAAGCCAACACCGTATTTTCCCCTACCTCATACTTTTTACTAAAATACAGTCCTAATATTTCAAAACTATCTCTGAACGTTTTAGAACCCACCAATAACGCATCAATCACATTAATCTTGCAACAAACGCTTTGAGTATTCTGACAACTCTCTACATCTACCAACGTACCTGGGGTTCTACATACACCTCTCAAATGTTTCTTGTTAGAAAGACTTCTATTGAAAAATAGGGGGCTGCAATTTTGACACCTCTTCTCACTCTCAAATGGTTCTTGATAAGATGCCTTCTACCAGGAGGCCCAGGTGACACCAAGTGCCTGAGGAGACCATTTGCCATGGTGGCTCCCAAGCACTCATTAGAGCAGACCAGCCTATCGGTGGTACCAACAACCCATCGCCCATAAAACTATAGACCAAGGAAACGATCATGATAGATAGATACTCTAGAAACTAAGAAAATACACAACGATAATGCAAAGTAACCAAACTTAGGGATAACGATTCGAAGGATGCAAAACCTCCTACTATAAGATCCCAATACTAATCATCAGAGGGCAATTAAATAAAAGAGACACTCTCATGTGCGACAAAGCGATATAGTCATCGAGCCCATAAGAGGCCCTACACATCTAGATAAAACCAAGGAAATCGACAAATACAAAATAGCTAACAGTGATTAAACCAATCATATATATAATCCTCTTTTCTTTTTAAGCACAACAAAATGGATGTACAATTACAAGACAAAAAAAAAACTATAATTCTAGAGTCTGGAAAATACAAAAGATCATGAAAATGGAACAAAATGTTGGATATAATCAACCAAGGCAGAACCACTCATCCTGCATTTCAGAAATCACATTGAGTTTCACTTTCTATTTTTGTATCTCAGTGAGCTTGTGTATTCCTCTCGTAGTTGTGATATCCTTTCTTGTTTGTGTCACCTCCTCGATGTGAACTACTATCGCTTCTTCACTCTTCTCAATGATCGCATCTATGAATTTCAACTGCTTGCGTAGGTCGGCTTGATCCTCTAGAGACAAAGGACTGCAGTCCTTATAGCTAGCTTTCCAAAACACATGGAGAGATAACCCACTCTCGAATACACTCCATCTTAGAACCCATCACAACAAAAGAACTACATGTCTTAAGCCATTGAGCGAACAACGACCAAGATAGTGTATCTATCAACTGCGACATGACCGAATTCATCAATCCGGCCACAGTATTCAAGGAGGCGCTCATGACCATAGTAGGGATCTCATCTAAGGGAAGCCAACCATTTTGAATAATGAGAAAAATAATATCAACAACATTATGAGAGATAACAAATTGCTAATGCCTCCTAAGACCTTGGATGTTGATGGGTCAACCACAACAAATGCAATGGGAAGCATTTCCTTTCTCTTATAATACTCAGCCAACTCCCTTTCTATAGCAAAGAGCTCAGCTAGGAGTACCGAGTCATTGGGACACACATCATAGGTTCCAACCTCCTTTGGCATTGCGCTACCGACGATGTCCCCTGCCACGCGTGCCCCATAACTAGCCATTGGCCCTTGCTCCAAACTAAGTGATCTAGTCAGTTTCCGAAGTCATTCACAATAGTGGTCTCTTCCGGATCTTCAAGAGGCTGTTGACTACGGGGGCAGTAGAACTTGCAACTTCCTCCTGAACGACATCACTTCCCAGACAACCAACAATGTTTATAGGGGATGTTTCTACATCACCGACGGTAGCAGCATCGTCTACCAGCACTTTCTCTTCACCTCCCTCGGGACAAAGACAACTCAACTCTTCCACGAAACGCCTAATAATGGGTAACACAACAACACTAGTGGGAGTAGAATGAAACGGAACCTAGAATAATAGACAAAAATTAGTACTACCAATCGATACTACATATACATGCACTTGAGTAAAATAAAATAAAATAGATATGTGTTTTGATGTAATTTGAGAAGAAGAAGAAAGAAAAACAACTAGGCTTTGAAGATAAGAAGAAGATGGAAGAGAGAGAAGAGAGAAGAGAGAAGAGAAAAAAAAAGGGGTTCGGTTAGATAGATCTGCCACCCCGTTAGATATTATATATATTTGTGTCCTTACAAAGGTCGGAGTTACTCTAATACCCCTACTTAAAATAAAAGACAAATAAATAAAGATAAATAAGGCCCAACCGACCCAACTTGGGAGTAGATATTAACTATCTCTTCACTCCCCCTCAAGTTGGGAGTAGATATTTGTCATTCCCAACTTGCATAAATCTATATCCAACTTGATTTTTGTGACTTCTTTAGTAAAGAGATCAACTAACTGCATGTCTAAGGCAATATAAGGAATATACACTTCTTAAGATGCAATTTGCTTTCGGATAAAATGTTTGCCAACCTTGATATTGTTAGTCCTGTCATGTTGTATTAGGTTGTGGGCAATATTAATTGCAGCTTGATTATCGCAATACAACATCAGAAGCTTCTCATAATCAATTTACAGCTCATTAAGCAAGGATTCCAGCCATAACACTTCTGCAACACCATTAACCATGGACCTATATTCAACTTTTGCATTGGAGCGAGCAACAACATTTTGTTCCTTGCTTCTTCAGGAAACAAAATTTCTCCCCACAAATGCACAATACCCAGAGGTAGACCTTCTGTCATCAACACATCCAACCTAATCAGCATCTGCATATATTTCTATTTTCAAGTGACCACTATTCATTGAGAGTATGCCTCTCCCTAGGCATCTCTTCAAGTATAAGAATAGTAGCAATAAATGCCAGGTACGACCTATAGGATTTTGAGAGACAATCATAAGAAAAGAACTTGGAGAGACAGTGGACAGTGGATGAAGTACAATGGTGATTCCCTTTACGATTTGCAATTGGAAGATCAAGGTCATCTGAAGGAGGACGCTAAGGATCAACAGTGTCAAGCAAGGTATTTACAGTAGTGGACTCAACAGTGGGAGCAATGGTAGTGTCTGGATCCAGGCCTGTAGAAGACGTTGGGATTGGCTTGGATTGCTGTTGAGGACCGGAATCAATTTGCCTCCACCACTATCTGTGATACACTCTCAATTCCATGCACTTTTGACAATCCTCTTCACGACACTCCCCCTCAGTAAATAGGACATGTAATGGAACTTTTGGGGCTGATACTAAAATCCCTTCCTCACTACTCTCCCCCTAAGGAGAAGCCCTATGATAGTAGGGTATATCCTTAAAAAACGTGACATCCATGGACACAAGACATTTCTCTGAAACAAGCTCATAACAACAATATCCCTTTTGATTTTGTGCATACCCAAGGAAAATACATTTAGCAGCTTTGTTATCAAATTTAGAGTAATGAGGTCCAAGGATTTGAACAAAACAAGTATACCCAAAAGTTTTAAGGGGAATAGTGAATAGGTCCTTGTCTGGATACAGAAGGCTGAATGGTCTTTCAATATCTAGAATCCATGAAGGAATCCTTTTAATAAGGTAAACTGTTGTACGGATAGCATCCCCCTAGAAGCGTATGGGAACATTAAAGTTAAGCATGATGCTTTTGGCTACCTCTAAGATATGCTTATTTTTTCTCTGAGCAACCACATTCTGTTGAGGTGTATGGGGACAAGTGCTTTGATGAATGACCCCATGATCTAGGAGATATGATGCCAAGGGTTTTACAAAGTACTCCTTAGCATTATCAAATCTAAGAATTTTGATATTGACTTCAAACTGGGTCAGTACCATCTGATGGAAAGCCTGGGTTAGAGAAACGACCTCATCTCGAGAGTGCATAAGGTAAACCCATGAGAAATAGGTATAATCATCAACAAATAACAAAAAATATTTGTACCTCGCATGGTAGGATTATGATATGTCCCTCAAACATCTGTATGCACAATTTCAAAATGAAGATTGCTTTTTTTATTGCTCAAAGGATTAGTTGATCTACAATGTTTTGCAAGTTCACAACTTTCACACCTCAGACTAGACACTTGGACTGGGTCAAATAAATTTGGAAAAAGACTCTTCAAAGACCCAAGAGACAAATGACCTAATCGGATACGCCAAAGCATAATTTCACTCCAAGACTGCGAAACAAACAACTTCCCAACTTCACTCTACTTTCCCTATGAATGTTTAAGCAAGTAAACTCTATTCATCTCATAGCCAATCCTAGTCACCTTCTTCTTTTCTAGATCTTGAAAAACACAATGGTCAGGAAAAAAAGGTCATTGAACAGTTTTGATTCTTAGTAATACTACTAACTGAAAGCAAGCTAGCACTAAGATTAGGAACATGCAAAACTAAGGATAGGGAGATGGGATCAGACAGTCTGATGCCTCCCTTAATAGAAATCAGCACAAGGGAGCCAGCATAAATAGATACTTTATCTTTGGTAGTAGATAAACAATAGGTGGTAAACAAGGTAGATAAACTGGTCATATGGTCTGAAGCACCTGAATCTATTACCTAGAATAGTCTAGTATTACCTAGGCCTGAAGCATGACATGTTGTAGTTCTTGTACCTACGTGAACCAAGGCTGAAGTAGGATGAGCAGAACTACAGATGTGGTAGCTGAAGGTTGAGATGAGGATCCAGAAATACCAACTTCATTCTCTGACTGTGTCAATGCAGCCTGGGCAGCAATTAAGGCATCTAAGGATGTGGTCCTTGTATTGGAAGTGGATGCACTACTTGCAATAGTTTCCACATTAGCACTCCCCTTGTTGTTTCTAAGTCTCATTGGCATTAGGTAAGGATGCAACTTCCAATAAGTGTCCCTAATGTGTTTAGGCTTCTTGCAATGATCACAAAAAATGTTTTTTTTGTCTTCCTTCTTAATCTCCCTTTCCTTCTCCCCTCCAACCTTAGATTTTGTTGCTGCTAAGGTTGCTTTTGTAGGCTGAAATGATAGCATAACCTTCCTCCTACTTTTTTCATTGTGAACCAATGAGTATGCTTGAGATAAAGTCACACTGTCCCTAGTGAGAAGTTGTTGTCTTATAATGTCAAAATCTGAGTTCAGACCAGCTAAGAACTCAAACACTCTATTTGCTTCAACCAATTTTCTATATGTTGTTGCATCCCTCTGACTTTCCCACTCAATAGTTTTCAAGTGACCAATTTCATGCCAAAGGGATTTCAGTGTAGCAAAATACACTAAGACTAGCTTCTCCCCTTGCTTGAGGTTATTCACCTCACACTTCAGCTTATAAGCTCTAGCCACATTAAGAGGTTGAGAATAAGTCTCCTTTATGCTATCTCAAATATCTTTGGTTGTTTTTGCCCAAAGGTAGTTTCGGTTGATGTGGGGCTACATAGAGTGGCATAGCCAAGTCATCACCAAATAGTTCTCTTGAACCCATTTCGGATGTAATGTATCTTCCTTGGTTGGCTTCTTTGTGTCTCCAGTCACATAACCTAATTTATCTCTACCTCCAATGGCCATCATTGCTAATTGGGCCCACTCCAAGTAATTTATTCCATCAAACCTAACAGTGGTAATCTGGAATGAGTTTTCAGTCATGTTACTAGTCCCAAAAAATTCTTCCCCTTTTGTTTTTAACTCACTTCCAACCTTCTCAATTCTATGTAGAGCACTAATAGGCCAAAAAACTCCAAGAAGAAGACCAAAAAGAGATTCTTTTTTTGCTGAAACACTAAGAAATTTAGAGAAAAACAACCCAAAATTTAATCACAGCAATGAATAGACACCAAGAACTTGATCTCAGTCAATGGTTTCTTTCCAACAATGCAATCATAGTCATAGATCAACTCCCCAGTTCATTAACAGTAAAAAAACAATCCTTGAATCCTCAAAAAAAAAGGTCGAAGGGTTTTATGCAAATGATAAAACAACGAGGAATACCCAGATTCATCAGCCGCTGCATAGAAAAGGTCTTGACAACTTCTAACTAAGATCGCCTCAACTAAAAAGTGTACCTTTCTCAAAAAAAAAATCTGATCACCACCTTAGTTTGAAACCCTAATCTTGGTCGCACTAAAAACTCTATTTCTTCCTGGTCACTAGGCAATCTCCAAGAGTCTTTCACCTTCTTGGGCGGTCTCCAACACTCTAGCAACCTCCAAGAACCAAGCACTACTGCAGAAGATCTTGATCTAAAGATTTCTCATGTAGTCGACCACATCAGGCTCACATGAGAACTTGTCTTTTCTCGCCAAGAGCTCTAATACCAACTTGATTAAAATAAAATAAAACAGATATGTATTCTGATGTAATTCAAGAAGAATGAAAAACAACTAGGCTTCGAAGAGAAGAAGAAGAAGAAGAAGAGGGAAGAGAGAGAAGAGAGAAGAGAAAATAAAAAGGGGTTCAGTTAGATAGATTTGCCGCCCCATTAGATATTATACATATTTGTGTCCTTACAAATGTAGGAGTCACTCTAATACCCCTACTTAAAATAAAAGACAAATAAACAAAGATAAACAAGGCCCAACTAGCCCAACTGCAATAAAAGTAAATAAATAATAAAATAAAATAAGTGTGGGGATGGAACCACACACACACTAAGAGCTATTAACTATCTCTACACATGCTCAAGATAGTAATCATACCTCATTGCGACTAACACGCCCATCGGGGATCCAAGGGCCTACAAATCCATGTTGCTCGTAATCATCCTCCACCTCCACCTTCCTCAAAAGAAAAGACTGCGATGAAACTTACAAACACATTAATAGTGACATATACACAAATCAACAACCAAACAAATGAGGCCAAAAGAATTACCAAAACATGTGCTTTAGCGCTTCTCTCTCGTGCACGGGTGACAATCTTTTTAATACGACTGCCCATAAAAAGGATGATGACAATAGTGACAGGTGAAAAAGCAACCTCAATTGGTTGGGCATGATTATCACTAGTCTCATGAGCATCATCTAACACCACATCAAGATGGACCCACTCAGGTGTGTCAGGCATTCCTTCCCTCTACCCAAGACCCCGTTCAATTTCTATGATCACCTGCGATTGAATCGCCAAAGCAAGCCCTGAAGATAATACATCCTTCACAAGCATAGGTTCACTAATCTTAAAGGAAAGGGAAAATCTATCATATGGATGGCTGAACCATACTAGATGGTGGGGTGAATTTTAAAAAATTTATTTTTTCCCTTCCGAGAATCATATTCCCCATTTTAGAAAAACTACATTTTTCAAGGATCATTCTTGAACCAAACCGGACCAGATCTGAAACCAAAAGAAATGGGAGAGGAATACCTGATACGAAATCCACACGCATAATTCCCAAAGTAGGTGTTCATGCCCAAAGAGGGTACCAAAACCCGCTTCCATTGAAGATGGCGCAGCTTAGGATGTTCAGCAATGCAATCCTTCAACAATAACTACAATCCAACAGGTTGGATCAAGCAAGGGATTATGAGCACAAAATATGATATGATTTTCTTGCAAAATCAGAGGTAGGAACTAGCCTCTACTAGTCCAAAAGGTGTAGAATGAATTGGGTATGTACGGCGGCAAGAATATAAAGAGAGAGGGAGAACTGAAAGCAATGATGTGTGTGAACCGGAGTAGTTTGCCCTCTCCTTTTATAGACCTTATAGGATAGTTCTCCTAATCCAATTAGAAGTTTCCTAATCCAAATCTTTATTTGGAGTTAGACTCTTTAAGTGGATAATACCTTTCATCTTATTCTATCTACTAATCCAAACCCATATCCATACCCAAATTCGCCCATGTCACATGACTGGTTAAACTGTCATGTGACACCCTAATTAATCCAATTAATATTTGGGCTTTAGGCCCATTAAGAAAGTGTCTCATGTCCCTTATTAAATACTAACTAACTTGGCTATCTTTGTATGGTGTGGGACCCTAACAATGACCCCACAAAAGTCCATATGGGTTCAGCCTAACTTCTGTAACAAAGCCTGATCGAATTCATTGTTGACACAGTATACCTTGAGTCCATTACTATGGGCTCTTAATGGGCCCAACATTTATAATAAATGGTCATTGGGTTTAGCCATCCTATAAAGGCCCAAGGACAATAGACTTAAGTAACATATAGCCCGGTATTAAAGCCCTAAACAGACTTACACTTAACCTCTCAGCCCTTAATGATCAAACATTGCGTGACAAGAGAGAACATCTCTCTCGGCTGCAAAGTACAGTGTTGCACTCTCTGCTCGGATGGATCCCGGGAATTAATACCTTTTGCGAACCTTTTTACTAAAACATAATATATATATATATATATTCATATAAATATATTTTGCAAAACAAATCTCAAACAGGTTTGAAATTGACTGCCAGAAGTTTTGGTTTCCATTAGAGAGAGTGCAATTCTAATCATTCACTTTGTCCAATAGAGGAGCTGATCCTTTCCCACTTGAATGAGTTCTCAGATTGCCCTAACATATCCAGGTTTTCACCCCCAAAGGATCTCACTGATTGGTATATCAAAGATAGCCTAATCCGACACCCAATGTAGTACCATAATCGAGTCTAGGGGTTATGGGTAACTTTTCAGCTTTGCCCACTAGTCTCCAAGGTCCAGGGCACAACTGGAAATTGGTCCAGGTTTAGTGTTTCAAACAAACACACACTACATGTTCTTCAGGTCCAACCTTGGCAACTAAGACAAGTTACCCCAACCAAATTGGCAGCACATTAGTGTCAACCTTGACATGATAAACTTCCTCAAGTCTATCAAATGGCTGAGAACATTCTAAACTAACACAAGTCTCATAAGTGTACAGTTTAATGGTAATTACACAGAAACACACCATATATAACATGAATCAATTATGTATTTTTATTCATTTACAATAAATGTTTATGTACATCAATCTAATTGGAGCTAAGGGCATACACTGTCTAACAAATCTGCCCCTATGTCTCGACTCAGAGGAAAACATTGTAGCCACTTCTGCATACTGAGGACATTTTGTAGTAGCAGTGGCCACAATCTCACCCCCACAGTTGGTGCACACGAAGGACAAGCTACGCGACGATGCCTATCTATCCTTCCTATTGGAGTTCTCGCACGTTGGAGGATACCAACCACAGTCGAAGCAACATGCTGTACTAATTGCATGGGTGCACAACCCTTTGTTTTTTCAAAGCTGGGGGCTAACTGCTCTCCCCCATTTCCTCCATTGGATGCTTCCCTTTGTCTCCAACAAAAACCTTCTCCACAATACGAGGCTCAGGAATTGGTACGATCCTAACCCACTAGTTATGGGTACTGAGAGGACTATCTTCATCCTAACCCACCGCGTGACTTGGCTATGGTGCTTTAACATGACTAGGACAAGGGTCAATAATCAGAAACAACTGAAAACATCTAAAAAGGATAAAAGATACCCTAGGCAGGAAGATCTGCATACCTTTGTACGTCTATACTCGATGGAAGGAAAGCGTGCGACGTTCGTGAAGGCAAGGCTGATATGACACTACCAGAAAACATCCTCACAATCAGATTGCAGAAATTGTGAGTCCATGCTATCATAGCCAAATTGATGAAGAAGATGATTTGGACGGTACGCAATCAACTGCGCCTCACAGGACCCGTCCAAGTATGCAATGACGCCGAACCACAAGATGAGACGAGCAACGCCAACGGGATTGTCAACAGCAACGACGCATTATTGATCACTGCCTTCAGTAACGTCCATCCCTATACAAAAAGGTAGAGGTGTAAAGTGGGCCATGTCGGGCTGATATGGCACGGCTGGTAGGTAGCCCGCGCAAATTGTGGGTCGTATCGTGCTGGCCCGCGGGCCAATACGGGCCGTGCTGCCCTCTCTGGTGAAAATTTTAGGGGTCAGCCCGGCATGGCCCACGACCTAGGCCCGTGCGGGACTGTGTCGCGGGTCGGGCTGGCACGTGGGCCAAGCCTTGGCCCAAGTCGGGCCATAGACCGGATCAAAGCTATTTTTGCCTATTTATTTAAAAAAATTGAAAAAAAACTTAAAATTTTAATTTTATATGAAATTTGATGTATACAATTGCTTATATATAATAATTAAATAAATTAGTATAATAAAATTAAAAAAATTTGTTTATTTTATTAATATATTATATATTATATATTATTTTGAAATTATAATTTATATATAAATATATAAAATATATAAATATTATGTATATATATAATATAAAATATATATATAAATAGTATATATGGGTTGTGCAAGCACGCGGGCCACGGGTGGCACGGCCCGCTTGATCATGCTATGCCAGGCCGGCCCGTGGACTTCAAACCCCAGGCCTAGCATGACACGGACCATCGTGTCGGGCCTAGCACGGCTCATGGACTATCTTGCCGTGCCATATGACCTGGCCTGATTTACACCTCTAGAAAAAGGCATGGAATGGGGAATATACCCAGCAGCATATAGACGGGCTATAAAACCCTCTGAAGAGGCAAACCATGCCTCTATCTCCTTAACACCACCATTCAACATAGCCATATGAACAATAAGAGGAGACAACCTCCGAGGAACCATATCCAAACTGAATCACGCGGTTGCAAGTATGACCCATAATCTGATGGACAGTATCGTCCATATGCTCATAAAGATACCCTAAAAACATGGAAGCTAATGGAAGCTGATGTTCGTCGGCTACCAAGACTAAAAATGGAACCAGCACCATACGAAGGCCGTAATTGGGGCTCCTTGGGTATAGAAACTGTGATACAACGTGTAGGATGAACACAACGAGATGATACTGACTATCAACCTCCCTAACCATAGTGTCTGATGCATTTTTGCACTCGAACCAGAACTTGAGCCACCCCTCAAGTGGTCACCTCCCATGAGCTGTAGTTAGATCCACTAGAGCCTTAAACTGGTCGACCTCCCTCACTAACTCCACATGGAGACCAGACAGGCTATTGGGAATAGACACAGCATATTGAAGATGATGTGCGGAAACAATCCCAACCAGGGGAAGCACAAGAAGAGCTTCAATGCCCTCCACTAATACCCTGCATTCACCAAAGGCACCAATGAATGTGTGTGCATATGACAACATCTATGCGCCACAAGGGGCTCCATAAAATATGCACCATCTCGGCCTGGGAAATGCATGAAGTAGTCCACAAGCCTTAATGAACTGGCGTCCTAGAGAATCCTACAATACATGGGGTTCTCAAGTATAAATGCAGTTCGGGATGTGAAACCAGTAGAACTATTTGCCTTTTGTCTTTGGCATAGAACACCTATACACAATACTGCGCTTCCATCGACCATATAAGCATAGAAAATCATTTCCATCCACAACATAGTAAGTGTCATCCTTCCCTTTCGAAACCAGCATAGGGGGCCAGAAACCCTTGCCAAGATCAGAAACCATTGCAGGCTTGTACTCGGATAAAAGCTCTGCCCTATGAACCTTTCTTACAAAATCAACAAAAGGGAAGACTGTCCAAATGACTTTCTTCTGCTTGCGAGGAGCCATTCAATCCAAAATAAGAAACCCATGATAGACCACAACAAACAGGAGAGCATAACCAAGACCAAGACCCACAACAAGAAATGAAGCATACAACAGACAAAAACCCTTAACTCGAAGTGAAACCTAGGAAGAAAGAAAACTTCTCCCCATGGATGTCCTTTTAAACATAACCACAACATGCGTAGGAAGATGAAACCACAACATACAATTGATTAATGTCGCCGACTAGCATTTGAAGGAATGAGAGATCCATTATATGGGTGGCCGAACATTGTAAGAAGGTTGGATGAAATTTCAAAAATTTCTCTCTCTCCCATTTGAGAATCGCATTCCCTATTTTAGAAAACTGCATTTTCAATGATCAATCTTGAACCCAAAATCGGACCAGATCTGAAACCAAAAGGGAGGAGATGGATATACCTGATATGAAATAGCACTAACTCCCAATGAAGGTATTCACACCCAAGGAGAAGACTAAAACCCGCTTCCACTGAATATGACATAGTATGTGATGAAGCAGGATCAACAGAATGGATCTTTAGCAAAACCAGGATTTTTCAACAATAATCAAACAGAGTAGTAAACAGTTTTGTATGCCCTTAGCTTCAATCAAGATGATGTACTTTATGAGTTTATTGTAAATGAATAAAAGTGCAATTTGATTCATGTTCCCTTGGTATGTTTCTGTGTAATACCCTTAAACTGGACACTTAATGAGACTCGTGTTAGATTAGAATGTTCACAGCTAGTGGATCGGTCTGGGGAGACCTATCTTGACAAGGCTGACACTGTGGTGCCACCAAGTCAGTTGGGGTGACTTGTCTCAGCTAGCGGGGTGAGACCCCTGGCATATACAATGTAGGATTAATTGAATCTGTGAACTGGACCAGATTTCCAGTATTGCCTTGGACTTGGAGATTGATGGGAAAAACTGGAAAGTTACACCCGACCCCTAGACTCGATTATGATACTGCACTAGGTGTCGGATTGGGCTGTCTTTGATGTACCAATCAGTGAGATCCTTTGCGGGGGTCAAAACCTAGGTATGTTGGGACAGTCTGAAATTCATTTGAGTGGGTGATCATAGTGACAGGATCAATCCCTTTGTCGGACAAAGGTAATGATTGGGGATGCACTCTCACTGATGGAAACCAAGACTGTCGGGAGCCGATTTCAATCGTTGAGATTTGTTTTGCAAAATATATTTTATATGAGATATAAAAGTATATATATTATGGTTTCTAAAATGTTTGTAAGAAATTTTTAATTCCCGGGATCCATATAAAAGAGAGTGCAACAATGTTCATTGCAGCCGAGGGAGAGGTCATCTCTTGTCGGGCAGTGTATGATCATTATGGGCTGAGAGGTTAAATGTAAGACCATTGAGGATAATACCTGATGGGCTAATCTTGCATCTGCCCACAGTCCCTAGGTGTTACAAGGTGAAATGTTGGGCCCATAGAGACCATGAGATGGTTTTTAGGGGGTGCACTGTCCATAACAGTGTATTCGGCCAGGCCTTGTAACAAAGGCTGGGCCGAACCCATGTGGCTGATGTGTAGATCAATGTTAGGGTCCCACGCCATACAAGGAAGCCCAACTAGGCAATAGTTTGGAAGGTTAAATGAAGGCATAACCTTAAATGGGCGTTAAGCCCATTTCGAACTGGCCTAATTTGATTAGTCACTTAAAATGGCGAATTCTGAGATGGATCAGCTCATAGGATTGGGCCCAGACCCTATCCACTTAGAGAGTCCAAAATCTAAATAAGATTTAGATCTAAAAGCCTCCTAATTAGATTAGGAAATGATTGATCTAATTTGCAGATAAGATAAGGGTTATCCCTTATCACTTAAAGGGACTTCTAATCCAAATATGGTTTGGGTTAGCAACTCCTAATGGGATTAGGAGTTTATCTCTTTGAGATTATAAAAGGAGGAGGGGGCGGCAGCCTTTAGACATACATGCAACCAATACACTCTTGTCTTCAGAGTTGAGATTACAAGAAGAGAGAATTTTGCACCCTACAAACACTCTCTTTCCACTTCCTTCCTACAGCCGCCGCCTCCAGTAGTTCGATCTCTAGTCCTTGGAAGAAATCAAGATTTGATCTTGATACCAATCTTTTGGAGAAAAGATTGGTTGGAGTTGTATTCACAATCCATCCAGTTGATTCTTGCGAAGGGTCAAGTTCTTTTGGAAGAACACTATTGATTCTGCTCCACCCTGCATTGCGCCATCTTAAGTGGGAGCAAATTTTGGATCCTTCCTTGGGCGTGAACACCTCCGTTGGGAGATACTGTTTCTCCGTATCAGGTATAATCCCTCCCTACTCCTTTTGGTTTAGATTTGGTTCAATTTATGGTTCAGGAATGATCCTTGAAAATATGATTTTCTAAATAGGGAATTCGATTCCCAGTTGAAGGGAGAGAAAAATTTTTGAAATTCGCCCCCTTATTCCGCAATCTTTGGGCATCCATGTGATGGATATCCTATCCATTCATAGAGGTTGGTGAGCACGACTTCAGATTGTCTCTTCAGCCAAGAAACAATATCAACAACCTTTCTTGATCAATTCCACAATAGGAGATCGAATTGGGTAGGGATGGCAAGAATAGGAGAGAAGTCTATAGGTTGTTGTGTGTTAAAACTGAGGAATTCACCCTCAATTTATAGTCTTCTTTGGATCAGCATCCTAATCTGATTAGAAGAGAGTTTCTTAATCCAAATCTGATATTTGGATCCGGACTCTTGAATGGATAAGACTTATCTTATCCTTCATCTAATCCTAATCAGATTATAAATCATATCTTGCCTCCTTTTAATTAACTAACTTACGCCCAGTTCAAATTGGGCTTTAGGCTCATTAAGCTTATGCGCTCACTTACCCCTTAACCTGCTGCCCAATTGGCTCTCTTTGTATGGCATGGGACCCAAATGTTGATCTACACATAAGCCACATGGGTTCATCCCAACCTTTGTTATAAGGCTTGGCTGAATTCATTGTATGAGACAGTGAATCCCTGAGTCCATCACCATGGACTCTTAATAGGCCCAACATTTACACTAAATGGTCCTTGGGTCCAGCCACCTTATGAAAACCCAAGGATTGTGGGCAGATGCAAGATTAGCCCATTAGGTATTACCCTCAATGGTCTTACACTTAACCTCTCAGCACTTAATGACAAACATTGCCTGACAAGAGAGGACCTCTTGCTCGGCTGTAAGGTACAGTGTTGCACTATCTACTCACATGGATCCCGGGAATTAAAACCTATTGCAAACATTTTGAAATCATAATATATATATATATGTGTGTGTGTGTGTGTGTGTGTGTGTGTGTGTATCTCTATATAAATATATTTTGCAAAACAAATCTCAACGTTTGAAATAAACTGCCGGCAGTTTAGGTTTCCATCAAAGAGAATGCAT
This sequence comes from Nelumbo lutea, assembly GCF_056320005.1. Lineage (NCBI taxonomy): Eukaryota > Viridiplantae > Streptophyta > Magnoliopsida > Proteales > Nelumbonaceae > Nelumbo > Nelumbo lutea. The sequence goes on from NC_142686.1 coordinate 67,391,409, forward strand.
TCCCCGATCATTTACTTTGTCCGACAAAGGGGTTGATCCTGTCACTATGATCACCCACTCAGGTGAATTCTCGAACTATCCCAACATACCTAGGTTTTGACATCTCCTAAGGATGTCACTGATTGGCATATCAAAGATAGCCCAATCCGACAGCTAGTGCAATACCATAATCGAGTCTAGGGGTTAGGTGTAACATTCCAGTTTTGCCCATCTATCTCCAAGGTCTAGGGCAATACTAAAAATTGGTCTAGTTCAGGGTTTCACGAAAACCCACACTACATGTGCATTAGGTCTCACCCTAGTAGCTGAGACAAACCACATCTATCCAACAACTTGGCGGCACATCAGTGTCAGCCTTGGTAGGATAAATCTCCCCAGATCTATCCAACAACTATGAAGATTCTAAACTAACACGAGTATTGTAAGTATCCAGTTTAAGGGTATTACACAGAAACACTTCACAATGACATGAATTAATTATGTACTTTATTCATTTACAATAAATGTCAAAAGATACATCAATCTGATTGGAGCTAAGGGCATAATTGTCTAATAGTTCTCACTAGCACTTAGTTCCAATTGGGTACAAGCCGGAATCCCATACTTTCCATGTGTTTCTCAAACACTTTCTATGTAAGTGGCTTAGTCAATGGGTTTGCTACATTTTCCACTGATAATACATTCTGAATCTAAATGTCCTGTAAATCAAGTGTTGTTACACAATAGTGGAATCGGTGATGTGTCGAATTCCAAATTTAAGAATGAACACCTTCATTCATTAGGTAGCCTCATTTATGGCAATGTGCTCGGCTTGGGTTGTGGAATCTACTATTTTTACTACTCAGGACCCCATCATGAAGATGTAACCAGATGTAGATATTCTACCATCTAGATTTGATTGGTAGCCAGTATCAGTATACCTGACAATCTGTAGTGAACTACTATCTAATAGTAGAAAAAACTCCTTTTGTTCTTCAAAGGTATTTCAGTATGTTTTCATAGCTATCTAGTGTTCCTGTCTTGGGTTAGACTAGTATCTACTTACCACACTCACTGCCTGAGCAATGTTAGGATGAGTGCACAGCATGGCATACATGATGCTCCCTATGGCTGAATCATAGGGAGTTTCTCTCATGCCCTCAATCTCCTCGGGAGTCTTGGGAGACATGCCCTTGGAGAGAGCGACTTCGTGCCTGAAAGGAACATTTCCTTTCTTGGAGTTCTCCATATTGTATCTTTTGACTATCTTGTCAATGTAAGTAGATTGGGATAATCCTTTTATCCTCTTCGATCTATCTCTATAGAGTCGAAGACCCAAGATGTAGGAGGCATCTCCAAGATCTTTCATGGAGAATTGCTGCGAAAGCCACACTTTCACCATAGTTATCATCCCTACATCATTCCCAATGAGTAGGATGTCATCTACATACAAAACCAAGAATGTAACCTTATCCCCACTAGTCTTCCTGTAAATACAGGGTTCATCCGGATTTTGCTCAAAGTCAAACTATTTGATAATAGAGTCAAACCGGATGTTCCAGCTTTTAGAAGCCTACTTCAGTCCATATATGGATCGGTTAAGTTTGCATGCCATGTGTTCCTGACCTGCGGCAATGAATCCTTGCAGTTGCTGCATATAGATATATTCAGTAAGATCTTCATTTAGGAACGTGGTTTTGACATCCATTTGCCAAATCTCATAGTTATAGTATGTTGCTACAGCTAGCAAGATCCTAATAGACTTTAGCATAGCCACCGGTGAAAAGGTCTCCTCATAGCCGATTCCCTCTTTCTAAGTGTACCCTTTCACCACAAGACAAGCTTTATAGGTCTCAATGTTACCATTTGGGCCCTTCTTCCTCTTGTAAATCCAACTGCAACCAATTGCTTTCACCCTAGAGAATGGGTCCACAAGAGTCCAGAACTTGTTGGTCTCCACCGAGTCCATCTCGGCTTTCATGGCATCTACCCACTTCAGGAAATCTATGTCCAACATAGCTTCCGCATAAGTCGTGGGATACTCCGCACTTATCGTGGCTTCCACCGAGTAGTTTTCTTGGTCATAGTTGTAACGAACTAGAGGCCTGGATACCCGAGTATACCTTCTAGGTTGAGTATTTGAAGCTTATGGAACATCTCCCACTACTCTTGGGCTCTCCTCATCAAGAACAACTCCTTGCTAAAGATTCTCCAATATGTAATTTTCTTCTAAGAAACAGGCATTTGGACTGCAAAACACCTATTGTTCTTTCGGATCATAGAATAGGTAACCTATAGAGTCATTGAGGTAACCTACAAATAGGCAACGAATGGTCTTAAATTACAATTTTTCAACACTAGTTCTTTTAACATGTGCTGCACAACCCCAAATCTTCAATTGTCTCGCACTTGGTTTCATACTAGTCCAAAGATCATTGGGTGTTTTCAGAACGGATTTGGTTGGAACCCAGTTTAGCACGTAAATCACAGTTTCCAATGCGTATCCCTAAAATGATGTAGGTAATTCTGAGTGGATGTGAAGTGATCGGACCATATCGAATAGGGTCCAATTCCTCCTCTCTGACACACCATTTAATTGTGGTGTAGCGGGAGAGGTTAATTGTGATATTATCCCATTGTCTTTTAAGTAGTCATTGAATTCGTCAGAGAGATACTCACCACGTCGATTTGATCGAAGGGCTTTGATTTCTCTCCCTAAATGTTTCTTGACTTCTTGCCTGAACTCCTTAAACTTTTCAAAGGATTTAAACTTATGTCTCATTAGGTACACATAACCATACCGAGAATAATCATCGTTAAAGGTATGAAATAAACATGTTGATTATGTGTCCTAACATTCAGGGACCACTTACATCAGTATGTATCAAGTCAAGTGCCTGTAGATCTTTCAGGTTTACTGTTAAATGGTCGCTTTATCATCTTAATCTAAAGGCAAGGTTCACAGCTTGGAAGATCTTCTATGGCTAGAAAATCCAAAGGACCATTCTTTACCAACCTTGTGATACGATGTATGCTAATGTGGCCAAGTCGGTAATGCCATAGGCACGTGGGGCTAACTGTATCACAGTTTTTTTTCTTGGGGATTATTTTTTATGTAGTTTCAGCAATGTTTGTTTCTAGAGAGGGATGGAGAACATAGAGATCATTCTCAAGTTCCCCGTATGTGAAGAATTTGTTATTCCGTTTAATAGTAATCATATTACTAAACAAAATAGAATAACCATCCATGCAAAATTTTGAGACAGAAATCAAATTTCTTATTAAATTAGGTATGAAAAGACAATCTTTCAATACAATAGTCCCTTATCTGAAAACTAATTCTACAGTGCCTATGGCCATAGTTGCAATAATTACAGAAGTACCCAAGTAAATTATCGCTTCTTCATCACTCAGTCTTCTGCTTATCTTGAACCCCAGTAGTGAGTTACACGCATAAGTCGAAGCCCTGGAGTCAATACACCAGGAAGAAAAAGTGACCAACAGATTGGTTTCAATGATGAAAGAATCGAATATACCTTGTTTCTTAGTCTCCAAGTATTGAAGACAAATCCTTTTCTAGTGGCTGGTCTGCTTGCAAAAGTGACAGGCATCCGATGGCTTGTCTTTCTTCTGCATTTTAGTTTTGCTACCCTTCTTCCAAGTCTTCCTTTTAGCCTTTTGCTTTTTCTCGTCCGATTTGCTACCTTCAACAATCATGGCTATCGGCTTATCCTTCTTAATTAGTTCTTTAGCTCTCTGTAACATATTATTGAGTTCCTGAAGGCTAACATTTAGCTTATTTATGTTGTAATTCATGATAAACTGATTGAAGAATGGAAGCAAGGAATAGAGGACAACATCAATTTTGGTGTCATGATCTAGCCCTGACCCAAGAGCCTCCAATTCATTGATATAACCCATCATCTTTAGACAATGGTCATGAACCTGTTGGTTCTTGGTCATCTGTGCAGTCATAAACAATTTTAAGACCTTTTGTGAAGTAGAATGGTTCTACTCTTTGTACATAATCTTTAGACTATCCAATATATCTTTAGACACTTCAATTTTATCAAATTGTCGCTATACCGGATTGTCTAAAGAGGCTATAATATAACACCGAACAAGAGAATTTTTCTCTTCCCATTCTTGATACTCTCTTCTTCGGGCCTCAGAAGCTCTGTCACTCGGACGATCCGAAGTAGGTTTCTTAGCAAATTTGTCCAATTTCTCGGACGTCAGAACCAGCATAAGGTTTCAGAACCAGTCAGCATAATTAGGCCCTTGAGTTTGTTATCATCCAACAATTTGGTGAAGCTTTTGTTTGCCATTTCTGGTAAAGGCAAAGTAGATTTATAAGTCCACAACCTAATTGATTCATGCCATCACATAGAAAGGGCTTTTAATCTATGTTCCATTTCCATTTTGGGCATCTTTGAGATTCCCTCCAATCTTAGTGATGGAAATAGATGTGCCTTTGGAAATGTGGAAAATCACATGGGGTGCATGGAGCCAATTGTTTCAACTACAAAACCCCACCACCTTTTATGAAGGATCTTATCCACTCATCTTATGAGCTTTCCCTTTAGTCTCTGTCAAACAAAGTTCATAGCCATTTTAGGTTAAACCTTTCTATCCAGTAAGTGCTCACCCATCATGTTCGTGAATGCCAAGGTACCATGAGAGAGTCTTCTATTTTAGGATAGCCCCCTCCCACATCGGTCTATGACGCCCCTATCCTCTCATGAAGCAATCAAGCCAACTGCTTTAGCAGATGGATAGCCCAATTTTATGGTGCATCTCCACCCACAAATATAGTCAAATTACATACTAATGATGGAAGGCCTTTAAAGAATTCATTATATGAAATCCCCTATCACATTTACTTATATTTAATGGAGGGAACGAAAACCCCCTAGATTTGATTTAGGTTAAACCAAAGTGGCTCCCATTGAATTTCATAAAGCCAAATTCAAAGTGGGCCCAAAATGGCTAGGGTTTTGGGGTGTTCCTCTTGGGGAGAAACTGAAGTGGGCCCCATTGAGAAAGGGAGATCATCCAATGATCTTAATGGGACCATGACAATGATGTACATTCAGCCATAGTGTTCAAAAGAGCCATTATCAAATTAACATGGGCCAAGCACTTATGGCCCATGTACATAGCACATCACATCACATACATCGCATGCATTAAATCCATAATTGATCCAATCAATTAAATAACTGTAAAACTCATAATTAAAATTTAAAAACCTTTCCAGCCCATTTAAAGCCCATAATATTATCTAGGTATATGGGTTGAATTGCAAAGAGCAGTTTGGCCCATATAGCATTTTTGCTGAATTGCATTTTGCAATTAACCATATAACCTCGGCCCATGAAGGAAATTTTAGGGCTGAGAACAGCCACCATCGAACCACAGATTTGGTCCAACCAGTTTGGTCCAATCTGGTTCGAATGGGTCTGGCGTTTGATGTTTAATTCAAGATCCAATTCAAGAAACATGATCTTAAAATAAAGAAACGGATACATGACAATCAAGAATCAGTAAACAATAGCAAGAGGGTTGTTCATAAGGCTGTAACCCTACAAAACAAAAGTTAGTTTGCAATTTGTAGTTTCCAAAACTGTAAATCGCAGATTGCCAAACCCAAATCTGCAAAATTTTCTTCAGCGCGCTTCCAACTTTGTCTTCAATGAAATAAAATAGAAAACCTAATTTTTCTATTAATATTGCATCAGAATCGAATTCCTATACATTTCATCTAAAATTAAAAAAAAAATTAATTACAAACCAAGAATGAATAGAAAAAAATGTAGATGTGCAGATTTCTTGCATCGCAGAAAGATTTCGATCTCCTCCATACGAACAACCCAAAATTCAAGAAATATAAATAGAATAATTATAAATATAAAACAGAATAATAAAGATTTATTTCCAGATCATTCGCCCAAAACTGGGAACTAATTTCATAGGAAAAATCGCTAACTGCGCAAGTTCTACCTTATTTGCGTAGATCCAGATCTGATTTAATTCGGTTCAAGACTTGAACCTGGCTCTAATACCACTGAAGTGATGAGAGATCCATCCTATGGATGGCCAAACCCTACAGGAAGATTGAGAGAAATTTCAAAAATTTCTCTTTCTCCCGTTTGGGAATCGCATTCCCTATTTTAGAAAACTGCATTTTCAATGATCAATCTTGAACCCAAAACCGGACTAGATCTAAAACCAAAAGGGAGGAGAGGGATATACCTGACACGAAGTAGCAATAACTCCCAATGAAGGTGTTTACACCCAAGATGAAGACCAAAACCTGCTTCCACTGAAGATGACACAGTATGTGATGAAGCAGGATTAGTAGGATGGCTCTTTAGCAATAACCAGGATTCTTTAGCAAGAATCGAACAAAGGCTGGTGAGCACGACTTTAGATTGTTTCCTCAGCCAAAAAACAATATCAAGAACCTTTCTTGATCAATTCCATAAGAGGAGGTCGAACTGGATAGGGATGGCAAGAATAAGAGAGAAATCTACAGGTTGTTGTGTGTTAAAACAAAAAGTTCACCCCCTATTTATAATCTTCTTTGGATCAGCCTCCTAATCTAATTTGGAGAGAGAGTTTCTTGATCCAAATCTGATATTTGGATCCAGACTCTTGAATGGATAAGACTTATCTTATCATTCAGCTAATCCTAATCAAATTATAAATCATATCTTGCCTCTTTTTAATTAACTAACTTAACCCAATTCGAATTGGGCTTTACGCCCATTAAGCTTATGTGCTCACTTACCCCTTAACCTATTGCGCACTTGGCTCTCTTTGTATGGCATGGGACCCAAACATTGATCTACAAATAAGCCACATGGGTTCAGCCCAACCTTTGTTACAAGGCCTGGCCGAATTCACTGTAGGAGACAGTGAACCCCTGAGTCCATCACCATGGGCTTTTAATGGGCCCAACATTTACACTATATGGTCCTTGGGTCCAGCCACCTTATGAAAATCCAAAGACTATGGACAGATGCAATATTAGCCCATCAGGTATTACCCTCAATGGTCTTACACTTAACCTCTCAACTCTTAATGATCAAACATTTCCCGACAAGAGAGGACCTCTTCCTCAGCTACAAGGTACAGTGTTGCACTATCTACTCACATGGGGATCCCGGGAATTTAAACATTTTGCAAACATTTTATGAAACCGTAATGTATATGTATATCTTTATATAAATATATATTGCAAAACAAATTTCAACAAGTTTGAAATCTACTACCGGCAGTTTATGTTTCCACCAGAGAGAGTGCATTCCCTATTCATTCACTTTGTCCGACAAAGGGGCTGATCTTGTCACTATGATCACCCATTCATGTGAATTCTTAGACTGTCCCAAGATACCCAGGTTTTGGCCCCCTCTAAGGATCTCACTGATTAGCATATCAAAGACAGCCCAATCCGACAGTTAGTGCAGTGCCATAATCGAGTCTAGGGGTTAAGTGTAACATTTCAGTTTTGCTCATCTATCTCCAAGATCCAAGGTAATACTGAAATTTAGTCTGGTTCAAGATTTCAAGAAAACCCACACTGCATGTACCTTAGGTCTCACCCTTGTAGATGAGACAAGCCACCCTAACCAACTTGGTGGCACATCAGTGTTAGCCTTGGCAAGATAAATCTCCCTAGATCTATCCAACAACTGTGAAGATTCTAAACTAACACGAGTATTGTAAGTGTCCAATTTAAGGGTATTACACAGAAACACACCACAATGACATGAATCGATTATGTATTTTATTCATTTACAATAAATGTCAAAAGATACATCAATCTGATTGGAGCTATGGGCATAATTGTCTAACACCATTCCCTCGCTGATTCAATGAGAAAAGAAATGACACAAGAGAAAATTATCGGAATACACTTAAAAAGGTGTGACACTCTCAAAAACAACTTAAATGGAGCCACAATGACCAGTCTCACTCACAGAGGGGCGAAGTACCATGACTGCTACATATCGCCCAACAAAGCCTTTTCCATACCACAACCGAGTGATCTGATAGTAATTCCCCCCACAGCACACCTTTCTCTGGACACAGGGGGGTATACAAAGTTATCATGTTCAATTAAACTCAAAATAATGTTCCTCAGTAGAAAGCATTCTATCAAGACACAAGGGAGCTGAAAATCAAAAACCATAACTTAATTGTGAAGGGAAAGGAAATCCATCACATGGACGCCCAAGATTGCGGAATAAAGGGGGCGAATTTCCAAAATTTTTTCTTTTCCCTTCAACTGGGAATCGAATTCCTTATTTAGAAAATCATATTTTCAATGATCATTCACTGAACCAAATCTGAAACCAAAAGGAGGAGAGAGAGATAATACCTGATACAGAGAAACAGTATCCCTCAATGGAGGTGTTCACGCCCAAGGTAGAAACCAAAATCTGCTCACACTGAAGATGGCACAGTGCAAGGTAGAGCAGAATCAATAGTGTCCTTCCTAAGAACTTGATTCTTCCTAAGAATCACCTGGACGGTTTGAAAATACAACTCCTACCAATCTTTTCTCCAAAAGATTGGAATCAAGATTCAATCTTGATTTCTCCTAAGGAATGGAGATCGAACTGCAATAGCGGCAGCTGTAGGAAGGAGGCGGCTAGAAAGAATTTGCAGGGTGCAAAATTCTCTCCTCTGTGATCTCAGCTCTGAAGACAAGACTTGAGTTTGTTGGATGTTGTGTCTAAAGGCTGCCGCCCCCCTCTTCCTTTTATAGACTTAAAGGGATCAACTCCTAATCCCATTAGGAGTTGCTAACCCAAATTATATCTGGATAAGAAGTCCCTTTAAGATAAGGGATAATCCTTATCTTATCTGCAGATTAGATCAGCCTGCTCCTAATCTAATTAGGATGTTTACAAATCTAAATCTCATTTAGATCTTGGACTCTCTGAGTGGATAGGGTGTGGGACCAATCCTATCAGCTGATCTTATCTCAAAATTCGCCCCTTTAATCAAATCAGCCCAATTTGAAATGGGCTTTAGGCCCATTTAGGGTTATGTATTCATTAAGCCTTCCAAACTGCTGCCCAGTTGGGCTTCCTTGTATGGCGTGGGACTCAAGCATTGATCTACACATCAGCCACATGGGTACGGCCCAGCCTTTGTTACAAGGCCTGGTCAATACACTGTTAAAGACAGTGCACCCCTTGAAACCCATCGAATGGGCTCTATGGGCCCAACACTTACCCTAAGTGGTCCCTGGGCCAAGCCACCTTGTAACACCCAGGGACTGTGGGCAGATGCAAGATTAGCCCATCAGGTATTATCCTCAATGGTCTTACACTTAACCTCTCAGCCCATAATGATCATACACTGTCCGACCAAAGAGGACCTCTCTCTCGGCTGCAAGGAACAGTGTTGCACTCTCTCAAACATGGATCCCAGGAATTAAAACCTATTTGCAAACATTTCGAAACCATAATATATATACTTTTATATCTCATTTAAAATATATTTTGCAAAACAAATCTCAACGATTGAAATCGGCTGTCGGCAGTCTTGGTTTCCATCAGTGAGAGTGCATCCCCGATCATTACCTTTGTCCGATAAAGGGGCTGATCTTGTTACTATGATCACCCACTTAGATGAATTCTCAGACTGTCCCAACATACCCATGTTTTGACCCCTGCTAAGGATCTCACTGATTGGTACATCAAAAACATCCCAATCCGACACCTAGTGCAGTATCATAATCAAGTCTAGGGGTCGGGTGTAACTTTCCAGTTTTGCCCATCAATATCCAAGGTCCAGGGCAATACTGAAAATCTGGTCCAGTTCAAAGATTCAATTAATCCCACACTGTATGTGCCTAGGGTCTCACCCTGGTAGCTGAGACAAGCCACCCCAATCGACTTGGTGGCACGACAGTGTCAGCCTTGTCTAGGTCTCCCCGGACCAACCCACTGGCTGTGAACATTCTAAACTTACACGAGTCTCATTAAGTGTCCAGTTTAAGGGTATTACACAGAAACATATCAAGGGAACATGAATCAAATATGCACTTTTATTCATTTACAATAAACTCATAAAGTACATCATTTTGATTGAAGCTAAGGGCATACAAAACTGTCTAACAGCTCCCATTTGCACTTAGATCCAATCAGGTACTAGCCGGATTCCCATACTTTCCACATGTTTCTCAAACACTTTCTGTGAAAGTGGCTTAGTCAATGAGTCTACCACATTCTCCGCTGATGCTACCTCTTAATATCATCCTCCTGTAGGTCCAGTGTTGTCACACAACAGTGGAATGGGTGATGTGCCGAATTCCAAATTCAGGAATGAACACCTTCATTCATAAGGCAGCCTCACTTACGGCAATTCGCTCGGCTTGGGTTGTGGACTCTTAATTTTGCTACTCAAGACCCCTGTTTGCTGACATTCAGGAAACAGCACACGATCCTATCATAAAAACTTATCCGGATGCAGACTTTCTATCATCTGGATCCGACTAGAAATTGGCATCTGTATACCCTTGGATCTGTAGTGAGCTACTAGACAAAACTCTTTTGTCCTTCGAAGGTACTTAATTATATTTTTCACAGCAATCCAATGCTCCTACCCTGGGTGGGCCTAAAATCTGCTTACTACACTCACTGCCTGAGCAATGTCAGGGTGAGTGCACAGCATGGCATACATGATGCTCCCTAAGGTAGAGGCATTGGGAACGTCTTTCATGCCATCAATCTCCTCAGAAGTCTTGGGAGACATCTTCTTGGAGAGAGTGACTCCATGCCTGAAAGGAACATTTCCTTTCTTGGAGTTTTCCATGCTGTATCTTTTGACTATTTTGTCAATGTAGGCAGATTGGGATAATCCTATTATCCGCTTCGATCTATCTCTACAGAGTCGAAGACCTAGTATATAGGAGGCCTCTCCAAGATCTTTCATGGAGAATTGCTGTGAAAGCCATGCTTTCACCGTAGTCAACATTCCTACATCATTCCCAATGAGTAGAATGTCATCTACATACGGAACCAAGAAGGTAACCTTATCTCTACTGTACTTCCTGTAAACACAGGGTTTATCTGGATTCTGCTCGAAGTCAAACGATTTGACGACAGAGTCAAAACGGATGTTCCAACTTCTAGAAGCTTGCTTAAGTCCATAAATGGATCTATTAAGTTTACATACCATGGTTTCCTGACCCGCAGCTATGAAGCCTTGCGGCTGCTGCATATAGATATCTTCAGTAAGATCTCCATTCAGGAATGCAGTTTTGACATCCATTTGCCAAATCTCATAATCATGGTATGTTGCTACAGCTAGCAGGATCCTAATGGATTTAAGCATGGACACAGGCGAAAATGTTTCCTCATAATCGATGCCCTCTTTCTGAGTGTACCCTTTCGCCACCAGACGAGCTTTGAAGGTCTCAATTTTACCATCAGGGCCCTTCTTCCTCTTGTAAATCCATTTGCAACCGATTGCTTTTACCCCGGAGGGCGGATCTACTAGAGTCCAGACTCCATTGGTCTCCATTGAGTCCATCTCTGCTCTCATGGCCTCCACCCACTTCTGGAATCTATGTCCAACATAGCTTCCGCGTAAGTCACGAGATCCTCCTCACTAGTCAAGGTTTCCACCAGGTAACTATCCTGGTCATAACCATAACGGACTGGTGGCCGGGATACCTGAGTGGATCTTCTAGGTTGGTCACTACCTAGAACTTGTGGGACATCTCCCACTGCTCCTGAGCTTTCCTTATCAAGAACAATTTCCTGACGATGGGTGTCCAGGATATAATTGGTCTCCAAGAACTGGGCATTTCGACTGCAGAACATTTTCTGCTCACTTGGGTCATAGAAAAGGTAATCTACGAAGGCTTTTGTGTAGCCTACAAATGGGCAATGGCTGGTCTTGGATTCCAACTTGTTTGCACTCGTTCTTTTAATGTGTGCTGGACAACCCCAAATCTTCAAGTGTCTGACACTTTGTTTCTTTCCGGTTCAAAGTTCATATGGAGTGTTCGGAACCGATTTGGTTGGAACCCGATTCAACACGTAAATCACAATCTCTAATGCATAACCCCAAAAGGATGTGGGTAACTCTGAGTGTATGAGAAGTGACTAGACCATATCCAATAAGGTCCTATTCCTCCTCTCTGAAATACCATTAAGTTGTGGGGTAGCAGGAGGAACTAATTGTGATACTATCCCATTGTCCTTTATGTAGTCCCTGAACTCGTCAGAGAGATACTCGCCACCTTGATATGATCGAAGGGCTTTAATTTCTCTCCCCAACTATTTCTCGACCTCTTGTGTAAACTCTTTGAACTTTCCAAAGGATTCAGACTTGTGTCTCATTAGGTACACGTAACCATATCGTGAGAAATCATCTGTGAAGGTGATGAAATACACGTGTTGATTCCGTGTCCTAACGCTCAGGGGACCACATACATCAGTATTTTTTAGGTCAAGTGTGCCTGTACATCTTTCAGGCTTACCGTCAAATGGTCGTTTCGTCATCTTGCCTTGTAGGCAAGGCTCATAGGTGGGAAGATCTTGTATAGTTAGAAAATCCAAAGGACCATCCTTTACCAACCTTGTGATTTGGTCAACACCGATGTGGCCAAGTCGGTAATGCTACAGACACGTGAGATTAACTGTATCACGGGCTCTCTTCTTGGGGATTTCAGCCGATGTAGTTTCGGTTATGTTAGTTTCTAGAGAAGGATGTAGAACATAGAGACCGTTCTCCAGTTCCCCGAATGCGATGAATCTGTTGTTTCTTTTAATAGTAATCGTATTATTAAAGAAGACAGAATAACCATTTACACAAAGTTTTGAAACAGAAATCAAATTTCTTCTTAAGTTTTGTACATAAAGACAATCTTTTAGTACAACTTTTCCTTCTCTAAAAATTAACTCCATGGTTCCTATTGTCGCGGCTGCAACAGTTGCAGTAGTCCCCAAGTAGAGAGTGACTTCTCCTTCACTCATCCTTCTGCTTACTTTGAACCCCTGCAGTGAGTTACACGCATGATTTGAAGCCCAGGGGTCAATACACCAGGACGCAGAAGCTACCAATAAATTGGTTTCTATAACACAAGTTTCGAAATTACCTTTCTTGGATTCTAGGTAGGTAGGACAATTCCTTTTCCAGTGGCCGGTCTTCTTGCAGAAGTGACAGGCATCCGATGCTTTGTCTTTCTTCTACCTTTTGCCCTTGGTGGCTTTCTTCTGAGGCTTCTTTGCCTTCCTTGTTCTCTTGTTCATTTTGCTAGCTTCAACAAGCATAGCTATAGACTCATCCTTTTTAATCAGTTTTTCAGCTCTTTGCAACATATTGCTAAGCTCTTGTAAGCTGACGTTCAGCTTGTTCATGTTATAGTTCATGATGAACGGATTAAAGGAAGGAGGCAAAGAATTAAGGATAGCATCTATCTGGGTTGCGAGGTCCAGCCCGGATCCAAGAGCCTCCAATTCGTTGATGTAACCCATCATCCGAAGACAATGGTCGTGAACTTGTTGGCCCTTAGACATTTGAGTGGTCATGAGTCGCTTCAAGACCTTTTGCCAAGTAGAACAATTCTGCTCTTCATACATCGTCCTCAGACTGTCCAATATGTCCTTGGCAAGTTCGATCTGATCGAACTGCCTAGATCGAACTTGCCTCTGTATTGGGTTGTCCAAGGAGGCGATGATGTAACACCGGGCTAGAGAGTTTTTCTCCTCCCATTCCTGATAGTCTCTCCTTCGGGCCTCAGAAGCCCTGTCACCCGGACGCTCCGGGGTAGGATTCTTTGCCACTTTGTTCAGCTTTTCTGAAGCTAGGACCAACATAAGGTTCCTGTACCAGTCGTCATAGTTTGGGCCCTTAAGCTTGTTGTCATCAAGATGCTTTGCAAAAGATCCGTTTGTCATTTTCTGATAAAAGAGCAAACATCAGTCCACAACCTAATTTGATTCATGTTCATTTCATAGACATGGATTTTAATCTACGATCCATTTTCATTTATTCATCTATGAGATTTCCCTCCTTTCTCAGTGACGGAGACTACGGGTTGTCTCTGGAAATGGGGGAAATCACATAGTGTGCATGGAGCCAACTGTTTCAGCTGCATAACCCCACCACTTTTCTGTGAAGGATCATATCCACTCATCATATGAGTTTTCCCTTTGGCATCTGTCAGACAAGGTTCAGAGCCATTTTCAGGTAAACCTTTTTGTCCAGTGAGTGCTTACCCATCATATTCGTGAACGCCAAGGTACCGTGAGAGAGTTCCCATTTTCTAGTGAAGCCCCTCCCACACCGGTCTATGACGCCCATATCATCTTATGAAACACTCAGACAAGCCCAACAGCAAATGGCTAGCCCATTTTCTGGTGCGTCTCCTCATTACTGAAGGACCCATCCTCATGCTAATGAAGGAAGACCTTTAGAGAGTTCATCATATAAATTTCCCTATCACACGCACTCATATTAGCTGGAGAGAACAAAATTTATGCCCTAGTTTGATTTAGGTCAAACCAAAGTGGCTCCCACTGACTTTCATAAAGCCAGATTTCGGTGGGCCTTAAATCGGCTAGGGTTCCGTACGTAACCTCTCGATGAGGTGTGGGGCCCACCACTGAGGGAGGTCATCCAATGACCAAAAGGGACACCATGGTAATGATGTGCATTCAGCCATGGTGTGCGCAAGAGCCACTGTCAAATGAGCATGGGCCAAGTACTTATGGCCCATGTACGAAGCACATCACACATCCATACATCTCATGCAGGGATAAATTGATCCAATCAATTAATTATCTGTAAGGCCCGTTGGAAGCCCGTTAAAATTCCATAATATTAACCATTAATATTATCTAGGTATATGGGCTGAATTAGGGTTACCCAGTTCGGCCCATATAGCTTTATCGTTTAAAATGGGCTTTTGCAGTTTTAACTATTTAAAACTGGGCCTTTACAGGCTGGGCCGAATTAACCATTTAAGTAAATATCAATCCTTAGGCCCATTAGTGGGAAAGTTAGGGCTGACTTTCAGCCTTGATTAAACCCTAGAATTGGTCCAAACAGTTTGAACCAATCTTGGTTCGAATGGGTCTAGGGTTTGATTTTTAATTAAATCCTTAATTCAAGAAAATAATCTAAAATTAAATAACTGATAAAAGAAAAACAATAATCGGTTGATCAGGGTTGTTCACGCACTCCATCCTGCAAAATAGAGGTTAGATCACAGATTGCAATTTTCTCAAACTGCAAATCGCAGATAGCGAATCTTCCATCTGCGAAATCTCCTTTGCGCCGCCATCTTCGATCCAAAATTAAAATTAAATAGAGATCCTATTTCTATTAATTATTACATCAGATCGAATGCCTATACATTGAGTCTAAAAAATAAAAAAAAAATTATTTACAGACCAAATGTAATAAATAAATTCAATAAATTGCAAATCTTGCAGTTCTCCCTGCGCAAATCAAGATTTCGATCTCCTCTTGTACGAACAACCCATAAATCAAGAAACTATTCTAAATAATAACCAGATTTATTTAAAATTAATTTCAGATTATTTGCCCATCCGTTTTGGGAACAAATTTCCCAAAACCCAAATCTGCGCAAATTGGGTAGAACGCCTTCTCCCTATTTGCGCAGGTTCAGATCTGAAACAGAATGGTTCAAGATTTGAACCATGGATCTGATACCATTGAAGGGAAAGGAAATCCATCACATGGACGCCCAAGATTGCGGAATAAAGGGGGCGAATTTCCAAAATTTTTTCTTTTCTCTTCAACTGGGAATCGAATTCCTTATTTAGAAAATCATATTTTCAAGGATCATTTTTTAACCATAAACTGAACCAGATCTAAACAAAAAGGAGGAGAGAGAGATAATACCTGATACAGAGAAACAATATCTCTCAATGGTGGTGTTCATGCCCAAGGTAGAAACCAAAATCTGCTCACACTGAAGATGGCGCAGTGTAAGGTAGAGCAGAATCAATAGTGTCCTTCCTAAGAACTTGATTCTTCCTAAGAATCACCTGCACGGCTTGTGAATACAACTCTTACCAATCTTTTCTCCAAAAGATTGGAATCAAGATCCAATCTTGATTTCTCCCAAGGAATGGAGGTCGAACTGTAATAGGTGGCGGCTGTAGGAAGGAGGCGGCTAGAAAGAATTTGCAGGGTGCAGAATTCTCTCCTCTGTGATCTCAGCTCTGAAGACAAGACTTGAGTCTGTTGGATGTTGTGTCTAAAGGCTGCCGCCCCCCTCTTCCTTTTATAGACTTAAAAGGATCAACTCCTAATCCCATTAGGAGTTGCTAACCCAAATCATATCTGGATTAGAAGTCCCTTTAAGATAAAGGATAATCCTTATCTTATCTGCAGATTAGATCAGCCTGCTCCTAATCTAATTAGGATGTTTCCAAATCTAAATCTCATTTAGATCTTGGACTCTCTGAGTGGATAGGGTGTGGGACCAATCCTATCAGCTGATCTTATCTCAGAATTTGCCCCTTAAAGACTAATCAAATCAGTCCAGTTCGAAATGGGCTTTAGGCCCATTTAGGGTTATGTATTCATTAAGCCTTCCAAATTGCTGCCCAGTTGGGCTTCCTTGTATGGCGTGGGACCCAAACATTGATCTACACATCAGCCACATGGGTTCAGCCCATCCTTTGTTACAAGGTCTGGCCGAATACACTGTTATGGACAGTGCACCCCCTGAAATCCATCAGATGGGATCTATGGGCCCAACACTTACCCTAAGTGGTCCCTGGGCCTAGCCACCTTGTAACACCCAGGGACTGTGGGCAGATGCAAGATTAGCCCATCAGGTATTATCCTCAATGGTCTTACACTTATCCTCTCAGCCCATAATGATCATACACTGCCCGACAAGAGAGGACCTCTCCCTCGGCTGCAAGGAACAGTGTTGCACTCTCTCAAACATGGATACCAGGAATTAAAACCTATTTGCAAACATTTCGAAACCATAATATATATACTTTTATATCTCATATAAAATATATTTTGCAAAACAAATCTCAACGATTGAAATCGACTACCGGCAGTCTTGGTTTTCATCAGTGAGAGTGCATCCCGATCATTATCTTTGTCCGACAAAGGGGCTGATCCTGTCACTATGATCACCCACTCAGATGAATTCTCAGACTGTCCCAACATACCCAGGTTTTGACCCCTGTTAAGGATCTCACTGATTGGTACATCAAAGACAGCCCAATCCGACACCTAGTGCAGTATCATAATCGAGTCTAGGGGTCGGGTGTAACTTTCTAGTTTTTCCCATCAATCTCAAAGGTCCAGGGCAATACTGAAAATCTGGTCCAGTTCAAAGATTCAATTAATCCCACACTGTATGTGCCTAGGGTCTCACCCTGGTAGCTGAGACAAGCCACCCCAACCGACTTGGTGGCACGACAGTGTCAGACTTGTCAAGATAGGTCTCCCCTGACCGACCCACTGGCTGTGAACATTCTAAACTAATACGAGTCTCATTAAGTGTCCAGTTTAAGGGTATTACACAGATACATACCAAGGGAACATGAATCAAATATGCACTTTTATTCATTTACAATAAACTCATAAAGTACATCATTTTGATTGAAGCTAAGGGCATACAAAACTGTCTAACAAATTGCTCTACTTGTTTCTTGATAAAATGCTTCCTATCAAGAAACAAGGGGTCTACAATAGAAGACACTCTATCAAGAAGCAGGGGGAGCTAATAAACGATAGAGGAAATGACAAGGCACCCATGTCTTCGGCACCATTACAACAAGAGTGTTGACATCCCTCCCGAGCTGCCACCCACAATCCTTCACTTACCAGGTGCAATAACAGAGATGGACTAGAATGTATATGGGCCCACCTAGATAGAATTTTAGTCAATGATGTGTGGGTAAATTATTTCCCTCTGAAATTGATAGTTTATTTAAACAGACAATGTTGTGACCAGTGACCACAGCCCTCTTTTGTTCATGGAAGAGGAAACTTAGGTGTAGGGTCCTTGACCTTTTCGGTTTCAACAAATGTGGCTCTCACATCCCTTATAAATGGATTTGCTGCAAAATGTATGGTATGAAATGGTGACAAGTGATCCATTAATGACATTCTTCCTCAAATTGCAAAAATTCAGAGCAGCCTTCAAGCATTAGAATGTAGAAGTTTTTGGGAATATACATCACAAGCTACGGGATGTAGAAGAAAATGTCCAAATTGCTGAAATTCAACACTTGTAGCTTAATGACAAAACTTCTAAAAGAGCCCTTGCTGATACAAGAAGAGAACTTTATGAGATTTAAAAAATGGAAGACTTTGATTACCATGTTGCAGTTTAAAATACTCTTGGTAAAGTTGATATACTTTGGTAGTGTTATCTTGTCTAGAGCCAAGCTTCTATGCATGGTCCCAAATCTCCTTGGTTGTATCTAAGAACATAAAATTCATACTAACTTTTGAGTTTATACTATTCCACACCATGACATAATCTATGCATCTTCTTGTTCCCACTCATTGTATCCCTGAGAATCAACTGAGGAATTTTCTTCTTTCATGTGCTTCACCTTCTTCTTATTTCTAAGAAAGACTTCTAGAGATTTATCCCAAGGCATATAATTCTTACCATTCAGTTTAATAAAAATCATCTACACACTAAGCTAATCAGGGGAATCATAACACTTAGATTTTTATTCACTAATGTCTCCCATAGCAGCCATGGTAAAAAAAAAAAAAAACACCACTAACTAGTAATTCACACCACCTCACTCGCCACCACACTGCACGTTAATGGTTAGTTACTTCAGTCCTACACTTCCAATACTACAAAAACACCCGAATACACCAAAAATACATACAACTATGTATGCAACTAATTACTACTTGTTTTTCACTGTATCACCCATTTAAACTTCACAAATCAGTCCTGTACTAATCTGTTCACCACATTACCTGAAACACCCTCCGTGATCCATCAATTAGAGGGTTTCTACTAATCACATGAAACAACCATTGTACCATCAACTAGAGGCATGAAACCTCTAGAAAGGAAAAACGACCACTCCTTCTCAACCTATCTATAAAAATCTCCAAGTGGCTAGTGTAGGGCAAAGGATGATCCAAGAATTCAGGGTTGACTTGAACTAATAACTCTGATACCATGTTACGAAACTTATCTATACTGGTTTCAGCCCTAGAATAGCAAAGAATAGTAGCAGAGAAGAGAGAGAGAGAGGGGGAGAAGAGAGGAAGAATAGAAGAAGAAGAAGAAGAAGAGAAAACTGTTTGAACTAGAGAGAAAAAGACCATTATGGAACCTAGCACTTAAACTAGATTATAAAAGAAATTACACCACACTCTTAATATTAAATAAAAAGACCAAACAACCCTTATATATCCGACTTAACATGCTTTATTTGCTTATCTTATTATTCATTGTATTTAATCAGTTAGTCAATGCACGAGTTGAGGAGCGATGAGGAAACCTTAGGCGATCTCCATGGCCGATCTTGAGGATTAAGCAAAACCCTCTTTTGCTACTATTCTCTCTAACCTCTCTCTGATCTCTAAACCTAAAGTAGACGTACCAGTTTTTGACACCAGTCTCAAACAAGGGGAAGCGACAGTGTTCTTCATAAATCGTATAAGGTTTTTAAATGGACTCTAATCACCAAATGTATGTATGGGAAGCCTTCTCTGCTAATGATCAACGACATTATGATGCGCTCCTTTAAACTTTCTAACGAGATCTGGGTTTCCTTGCTGGATTCAAAGCACATCCTAATCCGACTTGAATCTGAAGAAGACTATCTAATAGTTTGGTTCTTTCAAAATCAAAAGCTTCTTATTTTGAATTTTTAAATGGATTCCTGATTATGAACCAAGCTGGGAACCATCTATGGTTCCAGTCTGGATCAACTTCCCCTTCTTGCCAATTGATTTCTACATCGAAGGTTTTCTCAAATCCATTGTGTAGCCATTGGACCAGTGCTCAAGATCAATCAAGCAACTACTACCATCTCACATACTTCGGCCGCCAGAGTTTGTGTCTAGTTGGACCTGTTGAAGAAACATCCACATCGTGTACGGCTTGGCACAGGTAAAGATGGATTTGATTCATGTTATATTATTGTGTTTTTATTTAATACCCTTAAACTGGACATTTATGAGACTCGTGTTAATTTAGAATCTTCATAACCATTAGATAGATTTGGGGTGATTTATCCTATCAAGGCTGACACTGATGTGTCGCCAAGTGTGTTGGGGTGGCTTGTCTCAACCGCTAAGGTGAGACCTGAGGTACATGTAGTGTGAGTTTTCTTAGAACTTTGAATCGGACCAAATTTCAGTATTGCCCTGGACCTTAGAGACAGATCGACAAAATTGGAATGTTACACCTAACCCTTAGACTCGATTATGGTACTACACTACCTGTCGGATTGGGCTATCTTTGATATGCCAATCAGCGAGATCCTTAAAGGGGGTTAAAACCTAGGTATGTTGGGATAGTCTGAGAATTCACTTGAGTGGATGCTCATAGTGATAGGATAAGCCCCTTTGTCGGATAAAGTGAATGACTGGGGAATGCACTCTCTTTGATGGAAACCTAAACTGTAAGCAATTTATTTCAAACTTGTTAAAATTTGTTTTGCAAAATATATTTATATAGAGATATACATATATATTACGGTTTCACAAAATATTTGTAAAATGTTTTAATTCCTGGGATCCATGTGAGTAGAGAGTGCAACACTGTACCTTGTAGCCAAGGGAGTGGTCTTCTTTTGTCGGGCAATGTTTGATCAATAAGGGTTGAGAGGTCCTCTCTTGTCTTGCATCTGCCCACAGTCCTTGGGCCTTCATAAGGTGGCTGGACCCAATGACCATTTAGTGTAAATGTTGGGTCCATTAAGAGCCCGTATTGATGGACTTGGGGGGTTCACTGTATTTAGTAGTGAATTCGGCCAGGCCTTGTAATAGAGGCTAGGCTAAACTCATGTGGCTGATGTGTAGATCAAGGGTCCCACACCATACAAAAAGAGCCAAGCTAACCAGCATGTAAAGGGAAAGTGAGCTATGTGGCTAAATGGGCCTAAAGCTCATTTCGAACTGGGCTTAAGTCAATTAATTAAAAGGGGTTAATTCTGATTTAGATTAGGATTAGCTAAAGGATAAGATAAGTTTTATCCATTTAAGAGTCCAGATCCAAATATCATATTTGGATCAAGAAACTCTTTCCTAATTGGATTACGAAGCTGATCCAAAGAAGGCTATAAAATAGGGAGCAAATTCACTAGTTTAAACACTCTTAACCCCTATCCAGTTTGATCTCCACTCTTGAATCTAATCAAGAATAGTTCTTGATATTGTTTCTTGTTAGAAGAAACAATATAATGTCGTGCTCACCAGCCCCTTGTGTGATTCTTGTTGAAGAACCACTTCGTTGTCTTGCCTCATCATAAGCTGTGTCATTTTCAGTGGAAGAGGATTTTAGTCACCTCTTTGGGCGTGAACACTTACGTTGGGAATTACTATTATTTTGTATCAAGTACATCCCTACTTGCTTCATTTTGGTTTCAAATTTGGTCTGGTTTGTTTCAAGAATGAACCTTGAAAATACAGTTTTTTAAATTAGGGAATAGGATTCTCGGATGGAAGAAAGAAACAATTTTGAAATTTTACCCAGACACCCAGCATGGTTCGGCTATCCATATGATGGATCTCCCATCCCTTCAGACTCTTCATGTAATCATAACAATGTAAACTAAAGATCCTCTACCGAAAACAGGGAAAAGAAAAACAAGGAGATCAGGATGCCAAAAGAGAAACAAAATGATGACACAAATGCTCTTGTCGATACTGATAATCTTATATCTGATGTGGAAATTCTGAATTCGATTGATGTTGAAAATCCTTTAGAAGTCAATCCTAGATTTGAAGATGAGAACATCATTGTCTCGATGGTTAACACCCCTGTTTCTTAGGAAGAACCTTAATTCAATGATCCTAATTCAATAATCATCTTTGGATTACCTCAATGATGCCGATGAATCCACTTTATCACTTAATGGATAGTATTTTGACCATGCCCCTCAAATTTATAAATTGAGTTCTAGCACTACCCTAATTCAATAATCATCTTTAGGCTGTGTTTGGAAACGATGCAAATAAGTATCAAAGTAAATATGTAGTGTAAAACAGTCCATATAAATATTGCAAAGTTGGGTTAGTTTTGCACTGACAAATTTATCTTCTTATCAAACAGACTTTTAACTATAACGGATGCGAACACAAATTCCAATAAAGTATATGCCTTTTTTATCAAAAGCTCACTTGAATGAAAATTTGCTTCTTTTTTATTGATGTACTTTTACATCTTATTATCAATGTAAATTTGCATTGGAAAATGTATTTTCTGTCATTTATCAATGCATAAATCTAATGTTGCCAAACACAGGCAAAAGCGAACCAGAATGCAAATTTACCTTGAACTGAGATTTACACTCCATTTGCATCGTTTCCAAACACAGCCTTAGGTCCAAACAGTTTTTCAGGGATTTTTTCACTCATTGTAGTTTTAGATACCATTCAAGCAATCCTATTCCTTTTTGATGAGGGTGATCTACCCTTGAGTTACACGTCAACATATATCTCCTTGATTCCCAAATCTCGAAGCCCCTCTAGATTTGAGGACTAGGCCTATCAGTGTTTGCCACTTTACATATATAATTATATCCAAAGCTTTTTGTCATTAGATTAGCCCTGTTTCTCCCTTTTTCATGTGTCTGGAACAAGATGCTTTTGTTAAAGGCCGAAGCATTATGGATAATATTGATCTTACTCAGGAATTATTCAAGGAGCGATGAAATTTAGAAAGAATTAGGCAATACAAAAGAATCTCCAAATGGATAAGAATTCTTCTCATGGCAAACCAACAAACCACAATATGACAAATGGCAACTAAAACCAATCAAAATATTTAAAGACAGCATATTGAACTCAAGTTATTACCTTTTCTACCAACTTCCATTGGTTTCTTTATAGTGTCTCCTTCTGACTTCGGAATCATCACAACAGGAATGATAATGTTTAGAGATGTATCATTGCCAGAACACACCATTTTATAAAGTTCTGGGGAGGACAGAAAACAAAGTTAAGATGTAACATCCAAGATGTAAAATAAACTTAAATGAAGAGTCCCACATTAAAGAATCAGTTCTCAAGAAATTTCATAAACGTACTATTTTAATGATCCAGAAAGGTTCCAATTTTTTAGGGATCAGCAATGATACTTTCACCAATGAACAGAGGAACAAATATACAAAATCTAGGACGTTTCCATCTTGAGATGATGTCTTCCTCTCACCACACCATGCTCAAGGAGCAAATTCCAATCCCAAAACCTTTGCCACATGTCCAGAAGCAACCCTTCTGTGGGATTTTACTGATAACAAATTGTAACTTTGAATGAGATAATGTCATGGCAATATACTCCAATACAAGGGTATAGGGTGGACATGGACAGGGAGAATGAAAACATGGCAATCCCTATCCAATGAATAGCTGGATTGGTTGCAGTGTTCCTCCACTTGGCTAGGTGAACTGACCTAGATAAGAAACCCAATTCAGCTGATAACATGACATAGGCCAATAATACTAGTGTCACAAAAGTGGCCCAAAGATCTTAAAACACAGAAGGACAACATAATGTAAGACCATCATAACCCATGTTAGCACAAAAGTTCTTGTTTACATTTTGTCCCTTTGAGGGACTGCCAAGGTAGTCAATCCTGTGATGCTGGTGTCTAGCATTGAAATAAAATTAAAATGATTATATGTCTACTAGGAGGGACAAATACCTATTTCCTGGGAAGCTAACAAGAACTCATTGGCTTTATTTACGAGGATGTCAAATCCTCTTATTTATAACAGGTTTGGTTTACACATTGGAAAATTATTGTTATGTTTTTATTAAAAGAAAGGAAAGAAAGAAATATACTACCTTCATTGTCATTTATCACCACTAAGCCAGATGCACCTTCTGATTGTGCAACTTGTGCTTTAGTTGTGAAGGCACAATCTCCACGCGTAGATACAACTATAGAGTTGGATAGCTGCAAACCAAAAATTTTGTTTAAAATAAAAATTAGCAGCTAAAAATCTAAAAAAGAAGGATAACAGAAATAAAATGACATAAAAAACAGTAGAAATTCAAAAAATAAAATAAGTTGATGTATAAGAAAGAAAAAATGAACTGTAGAGAGAAAGAAGAAGAGAAAGAAGAGAAGTGAGAACAACAAGAAGAGAGGCAAAAAGTTCTCTAGCTGCCTCTTCCTCATTTATTATTTTCCTATTCCTTTGTATATTGAATTTGGGAATACTTTTGCTCTCTTTTTGGTTGAAGATGGGTTCAACCTACAGGAGGTGGTAGGGTTGTTCAACTCCAGCTTCTTGAGGCAACAGAAAAAGAGAGGAGGGATTATGTGGACAGTAAGAGCAGTGGTGGGGTGGACCGTTGAAGAAAGAAATTAGAGATTATCCAGTGAGAAGAGTAAGTCTAAGGAGGAAATGATTGATATAATTACAGTTAGGACAGCACATTGGGTAAAGACCTTGTACCTCTTTTGTGAGTTCTCAACCAATGACATTTTAAGGGCTTGGACTGTAGTGGCGCAATCAGGTAGACTTGTAGAAAAAGTGCAGATGAATGGAGGCTTGATTGGCTGTTTTAAATCTTCTTCTGGGGTGAGACAAGGAGACCCTTTGTCTCCGTATTTATTTATTCTTGCTAAAGAGGTATTGAGCGGGGGTTTGAAAACATTATTATTTGAAAATCCAGACATTCGTTATCATGTTCCTCAGGGTTGTGGAAGCACCTCATATTGCTTCTATGCAGAGCTGCAGACGATACAATCATATTTACAAAGGTACAAGAAATGCTCTTCAAAAATTGATGGGTTTTCTATCCAAGTATGAAGAAGCATCAAGTCAAAAAATAAATAAGCACAAGAGAGAGAGTGCATTCTTTATCCCTTCCAAAGATAGTCCATCTCGAGTGTCTATTGTGGAGTTAACATTGGGTTGTTTCCATTGTCAACTTGCTTGCTGTTACTTTGGATTCCCTATTCATAAAGGTAAAGCCAAACTAAGGGACTTAACGGATTTAGTTGAGAAGGTTGAAATGAAAACATAAACATGGCAATGTAAACTTCTTTCAGCAGGGGGTCGGATAGTTCTAATCAAACACGTGTTATCATCGATGAGCCTTCACTTAGGTTATGTTTGGTTTGAAGGAAAAAGTAGGGAAAGGAAAGGCAAGAAAACCTTGTATAGGTTTTGATATCTTTCCCTTCCTTTCCCTACATTTTCCTTCAAACCAAACATCGATGAGCCTTAACAATGGCTTTTGGCTTGCAGAAAGGCTTACTTCATAGATTGAAAAAGAAGTTTAGGCATTTCCTATGGAATGTGCCACTAATGGCTCCAAACATTGTTGGGTGAATTGGAAAAAAGCTTTCTGCACCATTAAAGAGGACAGAATGGAACATTGTGTTTAGGATCAAGGCTCTTTGGAGGGCTCATACAGAAAAGGGTGCATGGCCAGCATACTTTAAAAGTAAGTTTCTTCACAACATTCATTACTATTTCATTGTTTTGGATAAGGGTTCATTACTATTTCATTCTGGCTTGATAAATGGAGTGGCTTGGGTCCTATCATTCAGTATATTGATGATATTGAATTGGAACCTAATCGGAAATATCCTAGGCAGTCAAATAGTCGATCAAATTGAGAGTATGGGGCTAAAACTTTCAGAATGGAATGATATTTGGCACTGGACTGCTAATAACTCTGGTTCCTTTTCTTGCAAATCTGCATGGAATGCTATTCAGAGTGTAGAACCAAAGGTTGATTGGGCGAAATCTATCTAGAATCAGCGAATACTGAAGAAAATATCCTTTTTCGATTGGAAAATTATTCAAGGCGGTATCCCAACTTATTCGAATGTTCAAAGGTTGGGTGTTTAGTTAGCTTTGGCTTGTAATTTTAGTGGAATATACAGACCATGTTCTTGTGGAGGGCAAGCTTGCCTCAGAAGTTTAGAACCATTTTGCCACCTTACTTGAAGTACTCCTGGTACAACGTCACTCCTCTCAATCAAGACTCCCTGCACTGGCTCGATCTACAGAAGTAGGGAATCTGGATTTCAACTCTCTTAATAATAAATTATTGGTTCCACGGCTTTGCTATTTATCTCCAAGGTTTTGAAGGAAAAATATAGGAGACGGATGGAAAATATTTCGTGCCTTGCTTCATCCATTATAATTATTATTAACTCTTAGTCCAAAGATCTGATTTGGTCCCCTCCCTGGAAAGCCCCTTCTATGTTAGGCATCTCCATCATCACTGGTTGCTATGGTTTCCACCTGTGAATGACAAAATCAAAATAAATGTAGATGATGCTTCCTGTGGCAATCCAGGTGAAAGTGCAGGTGGAGTTTTTAGGACCCACTAGGGCTCCTTTATTTTCCAATTTTCTCATTATTATGGAATCGGTTCTATCATGGATGCAGAGAGCCACAGACGATCTTGCATGTGGTAGGGGTGTCAATTGGACTAGATTTGGTCCAATCCGATCCAGTCCAATGTGAGGCCATTATAAATGGATCCGGTTCAATCCAATCCAATGAATGTTTTGGACCAATTTGGGTTGATCCAATTCAATGTCTAGACCATCCAATCTGTTCAAATTCATTTTGATTTAGATTGGTTTCGACCCAAACCCAATCCATTTGGCACATATATTCTTATCTTATATCAATGGATCAGATATTGGATTAATCCAATCCAGTCCAACATGAAATTGTGATGGATGGATCAGGTCCAATCCAATCTAATAAATATTTTGAGCCAGATTGGCCCAATTCAATATATCTTACTGGTTCATCCAATCCATCCAATTTGATTTTGGACTGGACGAGGTCCAATCCAAAACGGGTCCATTAACACCCTTAGCATGTGGTAAATTATGCTAAATCCAAGAATTACCTCACCCTTGATATTGAGAGAGTGACTCAAAAATTTCCATATGGCCAGTGCAATTGCGTGTGGAATTTGATGAGGACTATTGATGGGATCAATATTGAATGTTTAAATTTGCAAATTACCTTCACTCACACACTTTGAGAGAGGGGAACATAGTGGTTGATGTACTACCCAATCTCGGTTCTTCCAAGGCACATCATTTTGATGCTTCTTTTCGGCTCTCAAAGAGTTAGGACTCGCTATTTTTTTTCCTTTTGGAATTAGGTAGATGGAATTATAAGCTACCTATATGCATATTATAGCTTTTTAGAGGGGTAAGGTTTTTATGTCGCCCGGCCCTTCATGGGGTTATTTTTACATTTAATAAAATTTCCGTGCCCCCTCCACTTGGAGTAAAGTTTGGGGTTAAAAAATTATTTAATCAGTTAGTGATTCTCTAGCTAATGTTTAGTGGTCGAGATTGAACACTAAGATTAGGATAGCACTCACAATTTTATCCCACACCCGTAAATCTAATTATTGTAAGGTCTTATTGACACTGAAAGTCTAATTAGTGTAAAATTTTCATTGGCAACCAAAAATCTAGTTGGATATTGAAAATTCTTAAGTGGTTTTTTGTTTGGGGAGAAGATGTAGGCCTGACTCAATTAAACCTCTATAAATTTCTTAGGTGCTTTTTGGTCCTTTACAGTAATTTTGATTTCATTTGTTATATTTAAGAGGCATTAATTAGGGAGAAAAGTTTATAGAGCCCAAACTATATGATATTTGCTACCATAGGTTGGTTTAAAGAAAAAAGCAAACCATATGACGTTGGCTACATGAAATCATGCATCCTATTTTGATTGTATGTTCTCTATAATGTCATCAATCCCTTAAACATGTATAATATATTACATATAATATTTTCATTTTGTATATAAAATATAGTATAGATATATTACGTCATAATGCCATATAATGTAAAAATATTGTACAAATTAAATAGAATGTATTAATTAGGCCCAATGCCCGGGCCAGGGTATAGCCCTTATCATCGGTGAAAAACCCGGTTCCCTTTTTAGATGAATTTTAGGTATTTGTGGACCGCTCCACCACGAATACAACAAGTAACAAGCTAACTTCATCCCTTTGGATTACATTTCTCCTTTTTCATTAATCAACAACGATGGTTCTATCCATCGCAGTTGATGGTTCTATCCATCAGGATCCTTGATTCCGTAAATACGGTTCAGATGCCCTCCAACTAGGGGCCCCATTTTCGCTCGTACTATATATTTGAATAGGCATAAGAAGACAAGCCTTCGGTTCCTGACCGTTAAAAGAAGAAGAAGAAGAAGAAGAAGAAGAAGAAAAAAGAAGAAACGAAAAACACCGGCCGTGTTCGCGGGAAGGACTGGTTGGTTGCAGGCGAAGACGAGTGCCGGTGGCCATGGAGATCTCTGCAATTTCTCTCTACATTTTGGCAACCCTTCATCTCTTCCTCCTCGTTTATCTTCCGTTCACGGCTGCCGACTCCAATGCAGATAATTCCACCTCGAGATCTGGATCCACCTCCTGCAACAACCAGTTCCAATCGGTGAGTGGTCGTGTTCTCCTCTTTTAGTTGGTTAGAAGTTGTGATAATTGATGAACATATTCGAAATGGTCTCTTAATTGTTCCTGTTTTTGGCAAATATTGGTGTGCAGGGTTCCGGGTTTTATGTTGTCTTTGTTAGTTTGCTTTCAAAATGACATCTTTCCCCAAGAAATTTGGTGTATATATGAAATTTATTCTGTATATTGGAATTTCTTCTGCATTGCGCAATTAGTGCCGGACATGTCCAAAATTGAGGCTTATTTTAAGCTTACAAAATGCTGAAAGCTGAATCTTGACAAATAAATTAAAATTTAAACAAGATGGGAAAACTACTTCTTCCTGGTAATTCTGTCTAATCATAACATATCCATCAGAATTCCAGAAATGGACAATTGTAAAGATCCGAGCATAAAATCTTTTTAGTCTGGCAATGTGCCATGATCAACTGATCAAGTAGTCTAGCGTGTTAATGTCATGAAAATTCAAATGTTTCTTCAAACACCAAATGCGCCTATTGCCCCCACCCCCTCCTCGATTTTTGTGTGCCGTTGAAGCTCTGCCCTTTCGAGATGTACTAGTTGATTTAAGCATTTAACCCTTGGAATTTTTACAACAATTTAAATGTTTATCTATGTATTCGATGCTGAAGGCTTTGGTTACAAAATACTACCCGAGCTTTTTACTATTTAATCAATAGAGTAGACAGAAGAATTGAGGAGATTCTTTCTAAAGTTTGAATTCTGTCCATTAATTTCCTTAGTTTTACCCAAAACAGAATAGTTGTTTGTGCAACATTAATTGTTTTCGCATGGTCCTTCTGTATCTTTTATGGTATAACAGTTTGTTTGACAATTAAGCTGCACTATCTTCTTGAGATGTTCTTGTTAGTTCATCTTAAGCTTATCTAGTGGTGCTTCAATGCTTTTTTACATTTCTATGTTTCCTTATGCTTTTTCCCTTTTTTTATTTTATATTATTATTTTAACTATAAAAGGATTTGGTGTTTCTGAACATGAAACTATGGAGCCATTGCACTTTAGCTTGTGCATATTTGTGTTATCCCATTTATAAACTCATATAGATACATTACATAAATCTATTCATTATCTTGGTTATATGTCATTAAGATTCTCTGTTTCATCATCTTCTTCCTATTTAGACATCTACAGTGTTGATTTCTGAGTATCTCTGAACTCAATTGTCAGGTTTTAGTGAAGAACTGGGTCGATGGTGTTGAAGGTGAAAGCCTGGTTGGATTGAGTGCTAAATTTGGTGCAATATTACCACGTCAGAGACGCGATGCTCTAAAATTGCCTGTTGTTTTTGCAAATCCCCTGAGTTGCTGTTCAAGTTCCTCCTCTAAGGTCCTTCCTTGCAATCTTTATAAAACATGATCACAAAATATTGCTTAGTTTTACTTTCAGGCAAGTAAAAGTTCCTTCAGAGATTTTTATGCACTTTCCATGTGTTTCCTTAGAAAGCCACAATTCCCTCAAAGTTGAGGATTTTTTGGTATTGGACGCTTGTTAAACTTTCTTTTCGGTTCCTCATTCACTATTTCGCATGCATTTTTGTGTGTTCTTGGACTTTGGTTGTGTTTTATGGTGTGGTGATCTTATTATTTTGTTTATTCGTACTAGAAAACATTTATTAACTGTGGATAAAGGATCATTATGTATGATTCTGTGTAAAAGCACTCCAAATGTTAGATTGGCACAAGACCTATCTAACTTAACATTTAATCTATGTTATAAGTTACCCTAGAAATGTTGTTCCCTATTCATAAATCACCCCCTGCTTGCCAATGCATCAGTTATGCATTAGCTGATCTTTGGGTCAACGTGAAGGATACAGGCATAGAATTCACCAAATGTTTGATCTTCCTCAATCTTAAACTGCCAGATCACTGTATATTCATTCTTCAATCATCCAATAACCACCTTAGAATCCCCTTCCACCAGGTTCAAGCAATTCGATGTCCTAGCCACTATTAGGCCCTCTAAAGCAGCTAATATTTTTTCACTTACTAAAGCTCCAACTCCTATAGGTTTTGGGAATACTACTACAAAATTCCCTTGTCCATCTGTCACCACCCCTCCTATCCTTGAAGGCCCCTAATTTCCCAAACTTAATTTTTATCAGTAAAAAGATTTCATTAATAATTCATAAATTTAGTACAATCATTTACTCATTTCCCCATCTCAGATTACATCATGTTACAATTTTGCCCAAAATAGAAGAGGCCTGTCAATGCCTTGTTTTGCCAACATATCTGCCATTCCATAGGCAGTCCTTATCCAGCTGAATGTAGCATTAAACCTTTTTTCTAGGATATAAATTTCCCTAAAAGCTTGTCTGTATTTCCAAGGGACTGAATTGATTTTCTTTGTCCAAGCAATGACCAATTGTGAGTCTCCTTCAATTTCCAGTTCCCTAATTCCAAGTTGTATAGCAAGCTTTGTTCCTTGTAGCAGAGCCCATATTTCAGCCTGAACTGAATCTCCAAAGCCAATTGGAACCAAATACAAGGCCACTACCTCTCCTTGCTTGTTTCTGTATACACCCCATATGCCTTCTTTTCTTGGATTGCTCAATGAGCTGCCATCAAAGTTCAATTTCATCTTATTCCCAGCTGGAGGTCTCCATTCCATCTGCACTTTTTCTACAAGTCTACCTGATTGCGCCACTACAGTCCAAGCCCTTAAAATGTCATTGGTTGAGAACTCACAAAAGAGGTACAAGGTCTTTACCCAATGTGCTGTCCTAACTGTAATTATTTCAATCAGTTCCTCCTTAGACTTACTCTTCTCACTGGATAATCTTTGATTTCTTTCTTCAATGGTCCACCCCACCACTGCTCTTACTGTCCACATAATCCCTCCTCTCTTTTTCTGTTGCCTCAAGAAGCTGGAGTTGAACAACCCTACCACCTCCTGTAGGTTGAACCCATCTTCAACCAAAAAGAGAGCAAAAGTATTCCCAAATTCAATATACAAAGGAATAGGAAAATAATAAATGAGGAAGAGGCAGCTAGAGAACTTTTTGCCTCTCTTCTTGTTGTTCTCACTTCTCTTCTTTCTCTTCTTCTTTCTCTCTACAGTTCATTTTTTCTTTCTTATACATCAACTTATTTTATTTTTTGAATTTCTACTGTTTTTTATGTCATTTTATTTCTGTTATCCTTCTTTTTTAGATTTTTAGCTGCTAATTTTTATTTTAAACAAAATTTTTGGTTTGCAGCTATCCAACTCTATAGTTGTATCTACGCGTGGAGATTGTGCCTTCACAACTAAAGCACAAGTTGCACAATCAGAAGGTGCATCTGGCTTAGTGGTGATAAATGACAATGAAGGTAGTATATTTCTTTCTTTCCTTTCTTTTAATAAAAACATAACAATAATTTTCCAATGTGTAAACCAAACCTGTTATAAATAAGAGGATTTGACATCCTCGTAAATAAAGCCAATGAGTTCTTGTTAGCTTCCCAGGAAATAGGTATTTGTCCCTCCTAGTAGACATATAATCATTTTAATTTTATTTCAATGCTAGACACCAGCATCACAGGATTGACTACCTTGGCAGTCCCTCAAAGGGACAAAATGTAAACAAGAACTTTTGTGCTAACATGGGTTATGATGGTCTTACATTATGTTGTCCTTCTGTGTTTTAAGATCTTTGGGCCACTTTTGTGACACTAGTATTATTGGCCTATGTCATGTTATCAGCTGAATTGGGTTTCTTATCTAGGTCAGTTCACCTAGCCAAGTGGAGGAACACTGCAACCAATCCAGCTATTCATTGGATAGGGATTGCCATGTTTTCATTCTCCCTGTCCATGTCCACCCTATACCCTTGTATTGGAGTATATTGCCATGACATTATCTCATTCAAAGTTACAATTTGTTATCAGTAAAATCCCACAGAAGGGTTGCTTCTGGACATGTGGCAAAGGTTTTGGGATTGGAATTTGCTCCTTGAGCATGGTGTGGTGAGAGGAAGACATCATCTCAAGATGGAAACGTCCTAGATTTTGTATATTTGTTCCTCTGTTCATTGGTGAAAGTATCATTGCTGATCCCTAAAAAATTGGAACCTTTCTGGATCATTAAAATAGTACGTTTATGAAATTTCTTGAGAACTGATTCTTTAATGTGGGACTCT
The DNA here is from genome assembly GCF_056320005.1 of Nelumbo lutea. NCBI lineage: Eukaryota > Viridiplantae > Streptophyta > Magnoliopsida > Proteales > Nelumbonaceae > Nelumbo > Nelumbo lutea. The sequence continues at coordinate 67,424,198 of NC_142686.1, forward strand.
TCATTTAAGTTTATTTTACATCTTGGATGTTACATCTTAACTTTGTTTTCTGTCCTCCCCAGAACTTTATAAAATGGTGTGTTCTGGCAATGATACATCTCTAAACATTATCATTCCTGTTGTGATGATTCCGAAGTCAGAAGGAGACACTATAAAGAAACCAATGGAAGTTGGTAGAAAAGGTAATAACTTGAGTTCAATATGCTGTCTTTAAATATTTTGATTGGTTTTAGTTGCCATTTGTCATATTGTGGTTTGTTGGTTTGCCATGAGAAGAATTCTTATCCATTTGGAGATTCTTTTGTATTGCCTAATTCTTTCTAAATTTCATCCTATACGTTAGTTCTTGGATCAAGATAGAAAATTTTATCCTCAACTTTGCAAATTTTGGTGGTTGGCTTCCAATCTCCTACGTAAATAGTCTTGTAGAAAACCATGGATGTTAAATGCATAACCGAATTCAACTAGGACATCAGGGGATCAAACAGTTCAGGTAAGCTACCAGAAATTTCTGGCACTAAAACAGGGATATTCTACCTACTGAATGAAACCAAACTCAAATGGTGATTATCTAGTCCAAATTCCCAACAGACTAGAAGATATTCAAGGAAGACCGAAGCTGTCATTTGAAATTTCCATTTTGAGCAGATATGAAAATATGATATTTCACTCCTTAAAACTGCACATAAAGTTTCCGAAAAATGTTTAAAAGACTTCTCAAAATACCTCTTATTAAATCCCCATTCGAAACTGATCTCTATGCTCAGGTGTAGATGCTTCCAACTAAACCCTAGTTCTCCAAAACATCCCAGACTAAGCAGTTTAGCCCAGCTCTTTGAGCCTCAGAATTAGTCTCTTGTTCTTCAACTTGAATCATCCAAACAACCTTCATACACTTGCTCTGATACCATGTTACCCTTCTAGAGTTTCATGCATGGAACAAGGAAGAAAAAGAAGAGATATATAGAATTACTTAACTGCCCAGCCAGGAAACAATTACTCCTCCGAACCACGAAGAAAAAGGGGAGAAAAAAGGCTCCAAGGTGGAGGGGCATAAAGAGAGGGGAGCAAAAGTTTATCAGAGAAAGAATGGAAGGAAAAGAAAGAAAAAGAAGAGGAAGGTTGAAAAACTTAAATGTAACATAAGCTATGGAAGGGAGGATAATAGGAGAAAGGAGAGAAGGAAAGGGAACTTTTCAGGGACTCTTAGAATGGTTACATGAAGATAGTTGGTTCTTTGCTCCTTCATGGGGATCCTTTGGGGATTCTAACAATTTGGAAAAATGAGGTTTTGGGTTGTAATTAAACAATTTTGTCTCTTTAAAATTTAGAAATTCTTCTGATGGGAATGCTTGGGCTCTAACTAATGTCTATTGGCCCCAAGTTAGATTTGTTCTAGGAGGAGTTGTCTTCATTAGAGGAGTTTGGGGAGGGCCCTTGGTGTTCTGGAGATGATTTCAGTGTTATTAGATTTTCGAGTGAATCAAATAACACAACCCAAAGCATTAGGACTAGCATGAGAAACTTTAACAATCTTATAGATGCTTTGGGATTGAAAGAACTTCCCTTACTACAAGAAGACTTGGACAAACTTTCAATCCACCCCCCCCCCCCCCGATCCCTTAGATGGGGGACCTTAGCTTCAAGAGCCTTGCCTAGAGTTACCTATGATCATTGTGTCTTATTGGGGGACCTTAGCTTCAAGAGCCTTGCCTAGAGCAACAAGGTGACTTTGTGCCAATTTAATGAACCATCAGACTTCAACTTGACCATGTAAATCTAACAACTTTCAATGATAGAAGCATCTGAAGGAGGGACCACCAAGTCTTGAGTGTCATTCTCATGTCAAGTATGAATTTTTGCATTTATGGCTTCTCTCCAATATGAACTGGTAATAGCCTACTAATATGAGCAGAGAATATCTATGGTAGATAACATTACAGAAAATGAACTATGGTTTGAAGGAAAATCGTAGTGGTTGGGGGTCTAGAAATATGAGAAAAATAATGAAGAGATTTGGTAGAAATATAAACAGAATTTGAAGGAACATAACTTATAGGAGCATTTGTAGAGTGATGATCTGGACCGGGGAGGAAATAGGGTTGTAGGCGTAGGAGGTCACATAACCTTTTTTGCAATAGAAGACGAGAAAATCCTTCACACCAGCTAGAGGTGAGACAAGTCTGGAGGACAACCAAACAATTTCTAGAAATGAGACATATTAGTAAGAATAAAATAGGAAGAACAATCTATATCTATACTACTTTAAAAAGTACGAATGGCCTTAAGAATATTTCTAGAATTTTCTAAGGACAAAATTTACCCCTTTGTATTTATATTTATTGATAAAAAATGAGGGCAAATTGGTAATCATTCTTGATATTAAATGAGTTGAAAAGAGGTAATTTAAAGATATTCAATGCATTCAATTCTCTCTCAATAAATCCAACATTTAAGTTATTAAATTGCATTCATGTTCATTGAATCATATATTTAAGTCATTTTTGTTTCTTCTCATCATTAAGTTCTATTAATTAAATCCATACATAATAAATTAATAATTCCAATAACATAAAAGTTTATACTTTTAAAATCTACCTAGCAAAAATATCGTTTTCATCTAGGTTGGTAAGAAATTAAATCATTTTGGGTCAAATGGGTTAATCCTGTCACGATTAAATAATAAAATAAAAAAATAGAAATTAAAAAAATTGGGAACATTTTTAACTTACATATTAAACAATAATAAGTATGATAAATAAGAAATGTTTTTATTAATGGTGGGGAAATGGAATGTAGAATTTAAAAACTAGTTGGAAATAATAATATTTTCCTATTCTCATAAATTAAATCCTATATTTAAGATATATTTTTCTCATCATTAAATTCTTGTAATTAAATCCACAATATTAATTTTAATAATATAAAAATAAAGATTTTGAAAAGTAATTTAAAAACAAAACCATTTTCTTCCCTCTCAATGGTGGGTAAGCAATTCGACCATTTAGCGTCAAATGGATTAATAAATAATGCCATAATTAAATTATAAAAAATTAAAATAAATAATTATGGAATGTAAGAAGTATTTTTATTATTGATGAAAATGGAATGTCGTATTCAAAATCTACCTAGAAATGAAATGATGTCATAGAAATTTTCTATGACATATATATATATATATATAACAAGGAAGTCTAGAAATTTTCTCCTTTTGTTGAATTTTTATTTTTTTAATTCCATGTTATTTTTGAAACAACCAATGAGATGCACTTTCCCAATAACCTAAATAACCTCTTCTCCTAAACTATCTCCCCCCGCTACCCCCCACTTTCTCCAAAATTATCTCTAATTCCTATTTATCTTCTAAATTATCTCTAATTCCTATTTATCTCCAAAATTATCTCTAATTCCTATTTATCTCCAAAATTATCTCTAATTTAGTAGAGAGTTTCTCTCCTAAATTATCTCTAATTCCTATTTATCCTCTCCCCTACTTTTTATCTATATCTATCTAAAGAAAGTTTGGATTAAAAACATTAACAATTATTTAAATATTCTAACAAAATTATATAATAACTTTAAAATATTTAGTAAAAACACAAAAAATAATTTTATATTTTTACAAAATATATGACGAAATTATTTACTAAAAATTTAAATTATGTTTTTTTTTCTGGATTATCAATTTAAATGTTTTTTAAATACTTAATAATATGTAATAGCTTTAAAAAATAAAATTGAAATAACAAAAACATTGTAAATATTTTATATATTATTTAAATAACTAATATTTATCATAACTAGATTTTAATTAGATTTTCGAGTGAATCAAATAACACAATATTGAAATTTAAAACATAATTATAATTTTAAAAAAAATCAAAAAAGTAGAAAAAATAATAATAACATAATATGAAATTATATAATTTAATATTTTTACATAATATTGTAAATAACTAATTTCACTTATATCAAGTAATAATTCGAGAAAAAAACTTTCAAAAAATTTAATATTTATTAATAATAATTTTAAACTCTTAATCTGTATTTATTATATAATTATATATACTAAAATTATTATTTATTATTTTTTGTGATAAATATATTTTCAATGGTTATGTATAAATTTATTTTGTTTTGTTATTTAACAGAAAACTTTCAATAATTATTGGAGATTAAACTACTATTATTGAAAATTTTACATTTAACTTATTGTACTTGTTGTATTTATTGTATTTTTGTTATAACTTATTGATTAATATTTATTAGAGATTAAACTATTATTTGAGATTATACTATTTATTGACTAAGTTAATATATTTTTAGTACTTATTGTATTTTTTTATTATCAATATATTTTCAATAGTTGTGTATTTTCACTATAAATTTTCAATATTGGAGATTAAACTATTGTTATTTATTAGAGATGAGACTATTAATTTAGTTGAAATTGTGAGTGTTCATGAGTAGGTTCGGTTCGGCCATAGGCTATTTGGCCAACCAAATTGACCTAGTTAGGTTAGGGAGTTGGTCATTTGAAACTAGCTGACCTTTTGTGAAAATTGACCCACTCAAGTTGTACTAGTTTGGGTCGATTTTTTGGTTTGGTTAGTCGGTTCAAAAGATTTAAACTTAGAAATTAAATTAAATTTTAAAATTTATAGTGTAATTATTAAAAAATAAATTTAAAAATTAGATTTATGATATAAAACATATTAGAATAAGAAATATGGGAAATTTCCCACTTTATATATTAAAAATTATATTTAAAATATAAAATATTAATATATATCCATGGTTTGGTCATTCGATTTTGGTAGGTTTACAAATGGCCAAAGTGAAACTTATCAACTTGGTCGAATTGGGAAAATTTTGAACCAAAGCCAATCTAAAATACTAGAAAACCGACCAATTCGGATCTAGTTGATTGGGTTAGTCGGTTTCATCAGTTTAATGAATAAACCTAAATGAAATTAATTATTGTTATTTTGCATTATAAAAAGTTATTAAAAGTAGTATATAAAATAGGAATAATTATTAATTATTTAAAATTTTGAAAATATAAAACAATTGTATACTCTTATGTTTTTCTATGAGGGTCATTTACTAGAACACACCTTATAGTTTTACATATTTATTTAAACCTACATTATAGTTTTCATTTTACTAAAACATCCCATATATTTTACAACTTATTTACTTAATCAACCTTTCATTAAGTAGTGTTTGTTTTTCCATTAAGCCCATGGTTTTTATTCCAAAAATACCCTTAACACTTTTTTTGTACAGAAAACAAAATTGACCGAATATAGCCAATAGAGTGGTTGCTCGTGTCTTATTAAAGGCAAAAATGGTAATTTTATTTTAATTTTCTTTTGATTAAATTTATTTAAATGAATGTTAAGGTCAAAATTGTGTTTTAGTGGTGTTTTATTAAATACATTGCAAATTATAAGTCGTGTTTTAGTAAAATTCTAATTATAAGGTAGATTTTAGTAAATACATGAAATTATAAGGATATTTTAGTAAATGACCCTTTTTATTATTTATCTTTCGCTTAATAAATCCCGTGCATCACATGGGTCCCTGCTAGTTAATTAAGAAAACAATGGTACTAGTATCCTCTACCCAAAATGAAGTAGCATGAAATTATAGTAGCAGGGTTCTCACAACACTAAATACATGCCCATTCTTACACTTTACCACTCCATTATGTTGAGGTGTATCTAGACAATTTCATTGAACTTGTTTCACATGGCTCTTCGAATAGGACAAAAAGTCTTTATCAGTGTATTCTCCCCTTGAATATGAGTTGAGAATACGCATGTGTTAGGAATCGAACTCGTACCATAACATGAAATAGCTGAAATGTAGGATAGAATAAATCCATATGTACCTGGTGCAATCATCAATGAACAAAACAAAGTACTTGTATCCAAATTGAGAAATAACAAATGAAGTACAAACATCACTATGTATAATTTCAAATGGTGAGGTAGCCTACATAGATGTGTGAGGAAAGGGTATAGTGCGAATTTTACTTAAACAATAAGAAACACACAGTGTATCAAATGTATGTAAAGAAGGAATTTTATTTTTAATGGAACTAGAGTCTAAAAAAAATTTAAATTTTTCAAAATGTGGATATAGCAACTTCAATGCCCAAGAAATATCTCAACTCCCCTAAGTCTTTGATTTCAAACTTAGAATTAAGGAACCTTTTAAGGTCATTAAATTCCTATGTATCGTTGTCAATAACAACAATATCAACCACATAAAACAATAAGAAAGGTGACCGAGTATCTCTCCTCTTAACAAAGTGGGTATGATTTGATTGGGTTTGAGTATATCCAAACTGAACAAGAGCAGCCCTAAACTTGTCAAACGAAGCACGTGGAGATTGCTTCAAGCCATAAAGTGATTTTTTTAGTTTATATACCTTGTCGTGCATTTCCTTACCAAACATACCATGGGGAAGAGACATATTTTCAATTAGATCATCATTCAAGAATGCATTCTTAACATCAAATTGATAAAAGAGGCTAATCACAACTCACTGCCAAAAACAATAAAACCCTTATAGAAATCATCTTAGCTATCGGAGAGGTCTCCATATAATCTATCCCATACACCTGGGTATATCCCTTGGTAACAAGTTATGGATTATATGTCTCAATCGTTATCAACATGATACTTGATGTTGTAAACCCACTTACATCCAATAGCTTTCGTTCTAGCAGGCAAATTAACAATGTCTCGGGTATTGTTCATATGAAGTGCTTCTGTTTCAGTTCTCATTGCACCCCTCCACTCTAGTTAGGCCAAGGCCTCATTTACAGACTTTGGAATGGGTTGAGAGGAAATGGAGGCTAGGAAAGAATAGTAGGAAGGGGGTAATAAGTTGTAAGAAAGGTGTTTCGAAATGCAATGAGTTGTACATTTTCTCTTACCTTTCCTCACATCAATGGGTAGGTCAAGGTCTGGAAATGAAGGTACTAGTGATGGTGATGTTGGACCTATCTTTTCTTTAGTGGCTGGAAGTATCGAAGGCTCAAATGGAGGTGTGGGAACAACTTGTGTATGCCTTAGCCCATGTTATTAGTACCACCTCTGAACAATAGGATGAGTGGTAAAAATAGGAGGACTAGTAAGAGGAGGGGGAGGAACAGGAATGAGAGAGTTGGGAGGAGAAGAACAGTCCTCGTTAATAGAAGGAACTATAGAGGACTCAATACAAGGTTCAATAGGAGCTGGATATGGAAGAGAAAGTCCATTGCCGGGAATGAAAGTCCAATTGCTCCTACCAGGGATTCTAGAACCCTTTCCAACTTGGATTGATCTCAAAGATGACCAAAAAGCTTCCCTTCAAGCCCCAAGCACTAGCTTAAAAGTGTCTCTAGAACCCTTAAATCAATTTCTCCAGTTATCTAGGGTTCTTAGAAAAATCTCCAAGAACCTGTCTTGGGCCTCAAACAAGGGTAAATTTCTCTCCAAAAACCCTCTTAAACTGGGTTGTATAAGCTACCAATCAATTAGCTGATCAGTTCTCTACACACATTGTGTATGGGCCTAATAGAAGAAATTGCAGAAGGTGGGAACTTGACTCTAATACCAATTTGTAAATCACACCAGCAATAATTCTGAAAAATAAAATAAAGAAGAAGAAAGAGAAGTTCAGAAAAGGATTTAGAAGTAATAGAAGAGAATGAAAGAAAAGGGAAGAGGAAGAGAGATGTTAGATCCTCTCTCTGTCTCTCAATTTGATTATATATGTGCTAAATAATAAAATATTGGTAAGTTACATAAGTGCCCCTAGTTGGGTGTTTGACTTAAAAAAACACATAAGTAGAATAAGTATTAAGGCCCATAAAGAAGGCCTATTACAGAAAAGAATAAAATAGAAATAAGGCTACCAAAATTCAATGAAATTAAGACCCATTCGGCCCAATCTCTCTACATAAATTATATAATATACTTTTGAGGCTTATGCCTTGCCTCTGCCATAAGCCTTTCAATTCATTGATATAGGGAGGAGTTGAACTGTTGTATAGAAACTTAAGTATCAGAGAATTAATCCAAAGAAGTAGAATCATGCCAAACAACATTCTAATTCCCACAAATGGGAATTAGAGCTTTATACCAAACACTTGTATAGTTTCATAGAATAAAAAAAAGTCCAGAATCCATTCTTTTCTGGATGGAATTCTAAGGATTTGGTGCCAAACGGGGCCTTAAACTCTATCATGATACGGCCACATTCAGTGGCAGATCATAGCTGGACTGTTGCAAGCTCATCATTAGAAGTATAAGCCTTGCATCACACGATCAGAAAAAAGAATAACTATCCGGAGTTCCCGCAAACAGTTTTGAATTGGCAGCCCGACTACTCAACGACCATTCCACCTTGATAATTGGAGTGGTTTGTTTGAGAGAGAAAGTAATGCTAGAACCACCCAATGATGTTGCTGGACAAATAACTCCTTTTGGAGGATGAAAGGAGATACAGGCTTAACAAATCTCGCTTCGGTGCGCTGGAGAGTTGAGAACATAATTGAGGCAAAGAAATTGATATTAGAAGGAAGAGGTAGAGACCAAGTAGTTCTGAAACTAAGAGAAGAAGGAAGAGCAACTATTTTTTTTTTTTTTTTAAACTAGAGAAGCTACATAGTGGCTGAAAGGTTTTATCGATGGAATGCTTTTTTTAGTGAAGATCAATCGTTGGGTGAGTTCGTTGGGAAGTCCATACAGAAAGTATCAGGTCGTCTTGAGGTCAAATTAGAAAGGATGGCTTGTGTCTATGACCGAGATATTCAGCAAAAATAGAAATCAATTGGTTTGCCTACCAGAAGTAAAACAGGGGTTTGGTTGGAGATTGATTGCTCAGAACCTTCAAGACTTTCTAGTGAAGAGAGATGATCTAATTGAAGGAAAAAACCTCAAGAATTACTCCAACGAAGCAATAGAACATGGGACGATTTTGGGTAGCATCAACATAGTGCAAAAGCTGATCTTGGAGGGAAACAGAGGGGATTGGGTAGAGAAGGATAGTTCTCAAACCAAATAGGGAGGTTATTAGGGCTGTAAGTCGGGCCGGGTTAGGTCGGGTTGAGGCCAACCCTAGCTCAACCCTAAGTTCTAAACCCCCAACCCTAACTCTAATCCAATTCGACCTTCAACCTGATCTACCTAACCTTAATCCTAACCCTTACTAAATTCCTTCAACCCTAACCCAACCCAACCTAACCCGAAGTTGACTTTGGATTGGACTGGGCTCCAGTTGGGCCCAACCCAACCTTCTTCCCATCTCTTAAAATCTCATAAACTATTTAATCTCAAATCTTAACTCACTTTTATTAGTATTTGTTTGTTGATGTTTTTATTGGTTCTTTTAGTACACAATTGGAAAAATAAGTATTTAAAATGACTGGGCAATCTGGAGGTGATATTTTAAATCCTCCAGAATGGTTTTCGCCTCTCTGAGTTCGATATCCATTGTTTGGACTCTGGTTGTCCCTGGAACATAAGATAAGAGGGTGGGTGGGGTGGGGGGGTGGGGGGGCGGTACCGTATACCAACTGATATGGTGTGTTCTTAGTTGTCGAAAGGAAGGTGGTATTGTACCACCATTCAGCGAGTGGGAGCCATTTCACCCATTGGTGTGGCTGACCACTAGTGTGCGGTTAAGAACCCTCGTCTGTCCATCCGTTTGCGGGTGGTAGGCTGTACTCAACTTCGGCTGGGTTCCTTGTAGCCTGAAAAACTCCTTCCAGAAATTGCTAGTGAAGACTGGATCTCGATCACTCACAATCGAGAGGGATATGCCATGTAATTTAAGGACCCCATCAAGGAATACTTAAGCAACCTCCTGGGCTGAATATAGGTGGGCTAACGCAAAAAAGTGTCCATATTTAGTTAGCCGATCCACTACTACAAAAATGACAGATTTCTTGTGTAAGAGTGGCAAACCTTCAATGAAATCCATGGATATCTCACTCCATACATTGTCTGGGATTTGCAGTGGTTGCAGTAGTCCGGGTGTGGGAAGGTTTTCTGTTTTGTTTCTCTGACATGTGCCACATTCACGGATCCACTGTTTCACCTCCTTCCTATATTCCTTCCAATAGCATATTCCCCTTAGTCGTTGCATAGTGTTGTAATACCCTAAGTGTCCCCCAGTAGGGGAGGCATGAGCTTCCTCAAAAATCTTGTGCCTATATTGTGAATCAGTGCTCAACACCACACATCCATTCCACAAAATCAAGCCTTGCTTAAACTCGTACTTGGGTGTCCCGGCTTTCTTCCTGCAACAATGACCTCTTAGATTTCTTTTAGTTTGGGATTGTGTGGTCTCTCGCTTCAGGTCCTTAATCCAGCTAGGAATGGGCCGAGAGATGGCCCGTATCTCTTCTTCAGCCTTCCTTGATAGTGCATCTGCTGGTGCATTTTCCTTTCCTTTCCTGTACCCCAGGAGTTTGCTAATTAGACTTTGTTGGAAAGGGGTGTGAAGTTTTTGCTTTGTCAAAAATTTTAAACTTTGATGATCAGTCAACACAAAGAACTTGTTCCCCAAAATATAAGGTCTCCACTTCTGAATAGCTAGCACCATGGCCAGTAATTCCTTGTCATAGGTAGAGAGGTGCAAATTCCGGCCTTGTAGTCCCTTGCTGTAGTAGGCGATAGGTTGCCCATTCTGGGTTAACACAACTCCCACACCATACCCGCTGGCGTCACACTCGATAGTAAATGGGCTATCAAAATTAGGTAGGCCCAACACCAGAGTGGTGGCCATAGCCTGCTTGAGAGTTTGAAAAACCTGTTCTGCCTGTTCATTCCAGCCCTAACCATCATTCTTCAAAAGTTGTGTAAGTGGTTGGGCCTTCAGCCCATACCCTTCTATGAACTTCCAATAATAACCGGTTAGCCCCAAAATCCCCTCAGTTCCCTTTGAGTTTTGGGCCAAGGCCATGCTAACATACACTGAATCTTCTCTGGGTCCACACTAACTCCTTCCTTGGAGATGACATGACCAAGGTAGTCGATGCTCTCTACTGCAAACTTACACTTACTCTTCTTAGCAAACAGCTGGTGTCGGCGTAATAGCTGTAGGTTAGAATATCATAAAAAAACCATGATGAACTTTCTCAAGTGGTCCCTGAAAATGTCATTCATGAGTGCCTTGAATGAGGAGGGTGCATTGCTTAATCTGAAGGGCATCACAAGGTACTCGTAACATCCTTCATGAGTGCAAAAGGCAGTTTTGTATTCATCACCCTCTCTAATCCGGGTCTGATGATACCCAGATCTGAGGTCCACTTTGGAGAAGGTAATGGTACCATAGAGTTCATCAAACTACTCATCCACCATGGGAATGGGGAAACTGTCCTTGATCACTACCTTGTTTAGGCTCGGTAGTCCACACAAAGTCTCCACCCACCATCTATATTTTACTAGGAGAACAGGAGCCGAAAATGGGCTGTTGTTGGGCCTTATTACTCCTTCCTGTAGCATTTCCCTAATGATCTTTTCAATTCTCCCTTTTGGTATTGGGGGTATCTATAAGGCCGTACATTAATGGGCTCCACCCCTTTGCAAGGGTAATGGCATGGTCACAATCTCTTTTTGGCGGCAGTCCCTTAGGTTCCCCAAACACCTCCTTAAATTCTTCTAACAATGAGGCAACCCTGGGCTCACACACCCATTCGGAGTCCTGGGTTGGAGAGCTATGCAACTGTAACAAGTATGCCTGATGGGCCTTGTTAATGATCCTAGTATCCAGGCCTTTCTTTAGGTACCTGGGTTCTGGCTGTTTAAGCCCTTTTAAGGTATGGGTTCCCTTTGGGCTGGTGTATTGAAGACATAATGTATTGAAGTCCCACACGATGGGCCCAAGAGTTTTGAGCCACTGGGCCCCAAGCACGACATCATACCCAGTTGAAGGTAATAAATACATGTCTGCCACCATTGTTACTCCTTGGGCCTTAATGGGCACCTGTAAGCAAGTCCCTGCCCCATGTAATGTTTCACCATTGGCCACTACGACATCAAACGGTTGTTCAGTCGACATGTTAAGGCTTGCCTTCCTTGCTATTTTGGGGTCTAGGAAATTTGCAGTAGATCCACCATCGATCAGAACATAAACAGGGCAGCCTAGAATGTTACCTTGAATTCTCATGGTGTGTGCCGGGCTTCCACCAGTTAAGGCGTGAAGGGAGATCTCAGGAGCTCGATCAACTTCCTCGAGCAACTCTGTTTCATTAGGTCCGTCGCTAGATTCCTCATCCTCCTCTGAGAGTCCAAGTATCCACAACAACTTCTGGGTTTTGCAACGGTGTTGAGGATGCAACTGCTCATCACAGCTGTAGCAGAGTCCCTTGGCCCTCCGGCCCTTGACATCAGCTGGGGTCAGTTTCTTGACTTCTGGTAGTTTGGATGCCGGGTTGATGCTGGGACCCGCCCTTGGCTTTCTTACTTCCACCTTCTGCAATTTCTTCTTAGCATTGCACTCCTCTTCTTCATGTAGTGCCAATTGGGTTGCCCTTGCTAGGCTCATTGGCTCGAACTTTTCTACCCCTGCCCACAGATCTGGTCTAAACCCAGCTACGAAACACCCCACCAGGAACTCCTCGGATAACCCCTTAACCCTGCTTGACAACCTCTGAAACTCCTCAAGGTAGTCTTGCACAGTTGAAGTTTGAGTTAACTTAGCTAACCTTCCAGCTTGATTTGATCCTAGGGGACCATTGAACCTGCTATCTAATGCTGAAACAAAATGTCGCCAGGAAGAAGTGGGCTGGAAATCTTTGTACCAGCAGTACCACTCAATCACCCTCCCTTCAAAGCCCAAACTAGCCGCCGAGATTCATTGTTCCTCTGGTACCTCTTGCAGCTCAAAATACTGTTTGATTAACAAGAGCCACCCATCTAGATTGTTCCCATCAAACCGCGGTAACCCCACCCTGACTCTCCGTTGGAAGTTAGTATGGAATCCACTCCCTTGCTCCAATCCTTCAGTTCTAGTTTGAGAGGTTCCTGTAGCCGCTTGATGCATCAGAAAGGGCTGTTGTTGACTAACAGTACTCAGGCTGAGGCTATTCAACTTACCCATCATCTCATCCATCACACGGTTCATCTCCGCCTGACCCTTGGCCAGCTCCGCCTGCCCACGCTCCACTCCACTGAGTCTCTGCTCCCAGTCCTCCATTGGCTCCTCCCCAGGATCAAACGGCTCTGATACCAAATTGGTATCTATTTCTTCGCGGATCCGAGCGGACCGCATTTTCCTTCCTCGCGGAATAGTCTGCACCAGTTCACTGAAAAGAAGAAGAAAAGGAGTCGAAGTTTAGTGATGAAAATATCTCTCTCTATGTTATTCATTATCAGGGTAGCTATTTATAGAAAAAGAGAGACTCGTCATGGCCGTTACAGGATAATAATTGCTTGTAAAATAAATAACAATAATCCCAATGATTGGCTCTCAAAAGCTGCAAACGATTAGGCGGTGGTGTGACGTGCTCATGAGATTCACGCCTTCTGGACTCGAGCAGAGGGAAGTCTACTTGCTGGCTGGCCCAGGCCCGTGAGGAATGGGCTGGACCGGGTTCTGAGCTGGGATGTGTATCAGTCCCTCAGACCAAGAGGAAACACTTACAGATGAAGATTGATGCGGGTTTCAGGATAGTGATCTTTACTTTGGTTTAGTGTCGGGTTGGTGGTCTTTGATGTTAGGGGATTTGTGTTGGGTCTGTTTCTTTGATTTACTTTAGGATGATTGGGTAATACATGTTTGTAGTTTGTGGGTGTATTGGACCTTTTTGGGTTTCTTGAAATTGCTCTTATGCTTTGGTCATATCTTATCACCTGCTGATGTACTTCTTTCTTTAATGAAATTCTCTTTATCCTTAAAAAAAGCCTTGTATCACATGATCTACATGGATGCCTGAAGGATCTAACAACTTGAAATAAAAGGACACCACTACCTTTATAAGTAAAGAATAAGACAATCACAAACAGCCATAATTAAATGGCTTAAATGACCATTACACTCAATTATGAAAAACTATCTTATTCTCAATAAATTCACCAAGAATAAGAGTTAGATATGGATAAAAATATGAAATCTTAGGAATTTATGGAGTGCAAAACAAGTATTGAACAAATTCATGGGCAATTTTATGGGGCACTGACCTCAAGGAGAGCCCCAAAAAGCCTACACCATTGCTGTTCAAGTTGAGAAAGGAAAGTGGGCTTGGTCCAGGGGTATGAAGTGTAGCAACTTTGTTTTTCTTGTGAATGATTATTGAGATTTAGAGAGCTCCGTTTTATAGAACTTGGTAATCGGAATTATGGTTTACAGTTATCTGTATAGGATACTGGGTTCGCAGATTGGTTGAGATCAGACCAGTAGCCTATAAGATCATTTGCAGGCCAATACATGCGACTTAAGTGAAGAAATATGATTGCATTGCTTCGAGTTAGGTGATAATAATTAGCTACTGAACACAGAAGAAGACCTTGAATGCTTTAATAAGTGGGTTGTTAATAGGGTTGTTGTTAGAGACTAACTAATGCTACATGTGCATTATTGTTAGCACTTTGGTTTCTAGTTATTCATTTACATGTTTTTTGCAACAGTTCAGGGAAAACATTGTTACAGTTTTTTGGTCATATATTTGAACTTTTTCATATTTTGCATCCACATTGACCATGCTTTTGTTTAGTATATAAATGGCTAATTGTATTCTTTCCAATGTAGTGGAGCTTCTGCTGTATTCTCCAGATCGTCCAATTGTGGACTTATCGGTGATCTTCTTATGGATGATGGCTGTTGGGACCATTCTCTTGGCATGTTTGTGGCCAGATATTGTTGCACGCAAGAAAGACGATGAGCACTATAATCAATTGTCTCCTAAGGTTTGCCTATAAATTGCTTATCTTCATCTGGATAACTCATTATATGCGCATTTACATATGTACATCTGCATGCATACATGCATTTCTACGAATGCATGGGGAGTGCCGCTACCAATTTTCTTGAGAACTTGTTGACAAAATCATTCATCCGCCAATAAAAATTGAAACAAAATGTGGAGTTACTATGTTGATTATGTAAGAAATGGAGACACATTTAAATAACATAATTTAATGTTTATGTTTGTATTCTATTTCATGAAGAAGTAAAAGAAGAAGAATAGGGTGACTTAATCTTACCCAGCCCTTCAAACTGATATTTATATTAGGGCAACATTAAAAAACATAAGATTACAACTTTACCCCCCCCCCCCCCCCCCCATTAGTAAGAGAAGAAGTAACTTAAAATGAAGATGCCCAGGTACATTAACACTTAATAACAGAAGTATAGCCCAACAAGAAATAGGAAGACATAATGTAAATGGGCTGAGGCCCACACTGTTAAATCCCACAACAGTGTAATTTACTTTGAATATGATGTGCTAATACCAAATGTTGAAGGGATCCGTTTATAAATATCATTTAATGGGACTATAGTAGAGTTGAAAATCAATTATTATGTTATTAAATGTGATGATAAGGAAATTTAATTACTATTTACTTAAAGGGAAAAGTTGTATACAAAATTTAGTAAGATTATCAAGTATGTAACTTTTGAATGAAGTGAGCAAAACTGTCATCAAGAAATCAGGAGGCAACTAATTGTCCATTCCTTCATAAGTACTTAGATGTCTGATTTCTTTTATATTGATTTAAATGATGCACAAAGCATTTTCCATCCTTTCTTGATGTGTAATGGTCTCAGAATATTACCAAGCTGTATATAAAAATTTTCTTCCTCCAGTTACCCAAATAATGAACGTATTTGGGTTTTTATTCTTCTTGTCTAATCCATCCATTTCTTGATTTCTGTCTCCAATGACTTTCCTCTCTCTTCAATTTTAGATTACAGTCCGCTTTTGAATTCCATCTTAACTCTCTCCCCATCATTAGTTGTTTGTACGTCTCTTTATTTTCCAATTGCTAATTGGATCAGTGGGAGTCTTCTTTCTCTCCTCAACTCTCCCAAATACTTCCTTGTTGTCTATTTTTATTTATATTTTATTTTTATTACTAGATGTAGAAAGGTGGGATGGTTCAAGTAGAAAGAATAGGAAGAGAGAAGAAAAATAGGGAGAAGAAGAAGGGTTCAAATGTGGTGTATTGTTACTGGTGGAGGGACAAATTACAGTTAGAAGGCTCCTATGAACACCTTCCGAATAACAAAAGAAGGAAACCATCACTCTTGGAATAATTTGTACACATTATGTAACCTTGGTATATTTTATCACACATAATGTACCTTTTCAATTGTGATAGCTTCTGCATGGCTTGTGCTTCTCCATTTAATATTCTGCATATATAACAAAGGATTATTTTTGCTCCAATTGCTTAGATTACTCTATTCTAGAATGTCATTAAAAGAGATGCATTTTGTGATTACATTTCCTTTCTTTCATTGGCTAGGAATCTTCCAATGCTGGGACAGCCAAGGGTGACTCTGAGAATGAAAGTGTGGATATTAATGCAACAGGTGCCATAGCTTTTGTGATATCAGCATCCACATTTCTTGTACTGTTCTACTTTTTCATGTCATCAGGATTCGTATGGTGTCTGATTGTACTCTTTTGCATTGGTGGTGTTGAGGTATGTATCTTTTTGTGATTGCACACTAATAGTGATATGTTATAGGCCTGTTCTTACCAAACAAAATTGTATCTTTTGTACATCTCATATATAGAAACCCATCTAAATGGGCTTAGGTTGCTCTTGGTCTTTTTTCTCCCCCTCTTCCCAGTTGAGTGGCATTCTCTCCCACTAACAGTTATATATATATATATATATATATATGGCTTTCTATCTATATATGCCTTGTATTTATAATTCTTCAGTAGCATTTTGGGCAAGTTTGCTGTGGGTTTTACTGTCTTCAGTATTTATTTACTGCTTTGCATATTGGAGAAAAGGGATGAAGAATATAATACATTACCCATGAAACATCACCTTTTTCTAAGATGTGGAAAGTGCATTCCATGAATAACCAAAGGAAAATATTATTGTTTATTTTGTTGTTCTAATAACTTGACCATTTCCATGTGGTTTTAGTCCAGAAAAGTAGTGGCATTGTAGAGAAATGTAGATAAAGACACCATATCCACAGGTGTAGAAGAGAAAAGAGAGATTTGTTCGGTGAGTCTCTTAACTTTTCCGTACGTAGTAGCTGGGAGCTAATTATAGTCTTCTAAATTTAAAGGGTAACTACTTGTTTGTCTTACTTGTAACATGGGACAGACAAAAGTATCCTTTTTAGACAATTATAAAGATATAAATACCTCACACGCTCTGATGAAGGTAAGAAGAATGGTGAAAATGAGCAAAGAATGGTGAGTAGTGGAGGAGTAGCAAGAAAATCCTCCAAAAAGAGGAGGAAGAATTCAAAGGAATCCAAGGAAGTTAGAAAAGAAGGGGGTGGGAGAAAAAAGGGAAGGAAAAAGAGGAGTGAGGTGGAAAGACTAGCTTGTAGTGCCTCTTATGGGAAGAATGAGAGCTGGAAGAGGTTGAAGAAAGGGGGAGAATAGTGAAAGGTTTGAGAAGAAATAGAGCTTTCTTAACAATTCTTTGATGAAGATTGTTGAGAATGGCTAGACAGGGGTGTTTTTGGTTTTTTCTCCTTTTTATACTCTCTCAGTATTTGGGCACCCATATAGGGGCCTTCTTGTAATTATTATTTTCTCAGATTATAATGTATTCTTTTGAGGGTGTGAACAGTGAAAACACGCACCTCTCGACACTTGCTCTCTTCTTCCCCTTCTTCTTCTTCTCTTCTCTTCTCTTCTTCCTCTCTCTTGAAACCCTAGTTTCTACAATGTTATGAGATTATAGGTTGTAATTATAGGCTGTAATTATGGAGTTAGGTTGTAATTATAGGCTGTAATTATGGAGTATTAGCCCAAATAGGAATATCTTGATTATAGGAATTAGATTTTCTTCCTATTTTAGTATCTACAAGGCTGTATATATATGTACTATTTTCTTAGTTGAAGGAGATATCAACTTCTTCCAATTCTTGTTCTATCACATGGTATCAGAGCTGGAGACACCAATTCCAGTATGAAATTAATTTCTGGTTTTCTTCCCGTTGCTGCCCAAGTGAGCAACTTTGAATTCTTTACGCTGCCCAAGTGAGTAGCAGCTGCGATCTCTAGGTCACCCATTCCGAGCGACATCTGCATCCAACCGCTTTCTTACCAGGAGTGGAAGCAGAATCCCCAGATCGGCTTACCCACTAAGTTGCATCGCCGGAAACCCAACGAGTGAGCCACACGCGCCGCCACTAGTTTTTGCCCCTCCGTCACACGCCAAAGCGTGGAGGCGCGTCTGACGGACCCACCTTCACCGGTCTCTTTCCGACAATCACCTCAGCTTCGGTGTTACTCTTGTAGTGTTTGTTTGCCCATCAGGAAAGTCTTTCTTCTCTGTTCTTTTTATACAGTTGATATTTCGGTGATGCCAATTGTGATTTCTTGCTGTTTGGGTGTTGCATCTGCTGTCGATTCTGTTTAAGTGTGTTTTATTGGCTTTGCTGGTTGTCAAAAGTCTATTTTCTTATGTTTATGATGGCGGTTGAACAGAAGAACTTGGCTATGCCTAGTGTTATCCCCATTCTGTCTAAAATCACTGAACAAAAACTAAACGGAACTAATTGTTTAGACTGGAGTAAGACTGTTCATTTGCATTTACGGAGTATCTCTAAGGACAACCATCTAATTAAGGACCCTCCTACTGATGAGACTCGTACTGAATGGCTAAGAGTTGACACTCAATTGTTTTTTGCAAATCCGTAATTCTATTGAGAATGAATACGTCGGTCATCTCTCTCACTGTGAGTTTGTAAAAGAACTAATGGAATATTTGGCTATTATGTTCTCTGGTAAAGAAAATATTTCCCGTATTTTTTTATGTTTGCAAGGCATTCTATCGAGCTGAACAACAGGATCAGTCTCT
This sequence comes from Nelumbo lutea, assembly GCF_056320005.1. Taxonomy (NCBI): domain Eukaryota; kingdom Viridiplantae; phylum Streptophyta; class Magnoliopsida; order Proteales; family Nelumbonaceae; genus Nelumbo; species Nelumbo lutea. The sequence goes on from NC_142686.1 coordinate 67,443,209, forward strand.
ACAGACCTATTTCATGAATTTCAAACGCACTTATGAGGAATTGAACGCCTTGTTACCTTTCAGTACTGATATCAAAGTTCAGCACACTCAATGTGAACAGATGACTATTATGAGTTTTCTGGCTGGCCTTAATCCTCAATTTGATGGTGCTAAGTCACAGATTCTGTCTAATCCTGAGATTACCTCTTTAAAGGAGGTCTTTACTAGGGTCCTTTGTACAGATACCAGTTCCCATACCTCACCTGTACAACAACCTAGTGCACTTTCTGGGTCTCAGTCAGCTCATGTTGTAACTACGAGTGATGCTCCTCATCCATTGTCAGATCAGACCATTACAATTTCTACAGATGAGTATGCGAAATTTACCCAGTATCAAGAGGCATTAAAGAACTCCTCTCAGTCCATCACTGCCCTTGTTGAGTCAGGTAAAACCAATACATGTCTTCTTTCTTCTTCCTCTCAGTGGGTCATTAATTATGGTGCGACAGATCATATGACAGGTAATCCTAGTATCTTTTCCACTTTCCAATCACACACTTTTCCTTCTTTAGTCACCTTAGCAGATGGTTCTATTTCTTCTGTTCTTGGTTCTGGCACTATCAATCCCACACCAACACTTTCTTTGTCATCCGTATCGAGTTTACCAAAATTTCCCTTTTATTTGGTATCTGTTAGCAAACTCACTCGTACTCTTAATTGTTGTATCTCATTCTTTCCTGATCATTGTCTGTTTCATGATCTTATGAAGAAGAGGATTATTAGTAAAGGACGAGAATCAGGAGGTCTGTACATTTTGGATACCCAGGAACCCCGAACCATTGCCTGTTCCACTACTTTATCTCCTTTTGAAGCTCATTGCCGGTTGGATGCAAGTGGGTCTTTGTAGTCAAATTTAATTCTGATGGATCAGTGGCTCGCCTAAAGGCTCGCTTGGTGGCCAAAGGCTATGCACAAACATATGGAGTGGACTATTCTGATACTTTCTCCCCGGTGGCAAAATTGACTTCAATTCGATTATTTATTTCTCTGGCAGCTACATATGATTGGCCACTTTACCAGCTTGATATTAAAAATGCTTTCCTGCATGGAGATCTTTGGGAGGAGGTTTATATGGAGCAACCACCTGGGTTTGTTGCTCAGGGGGAGTCTGGGAAAGTTTATCGTCTTTGAAAATCGTTGTATGGACTGAAACAGAGTCCTCAAGCTTGGTTTGGAAAATTCAGTCAGGCAGTAGAGAGGTTTGGGATGAGGAAGAGCAAATCTGACCATACTGTTTTCTATAAGCAGTCCACATTTGGCATCATTCTACTTGTTGTATATGTAGATGATATTGTTATCACTGGGAGTGCACGCAGGGAATCTCATCCTTGAAATCCTTCTTGCAGAGCCAGTTCAATACTAAAGATTTGGGGCACCTAAAGTACTTCTTGGGGATTGAGGTGGTAAGTCCACATTTGGCATCATTCTACTTGTTGTATATGTAGATGATATTGTTATCACTGGGAGTGCACGCAGGGAATCTCATCCTTGAAATCCTTCTTGAAGAGCCAGTTCAATACTAAAGATTTGGGGCACCTAAAGTACTTCTTGGGGATTGAGGTGGTAAGGAGTAAAAGAGGCATTTTCCTGTCTCAGAGGAAGTATGTTTTGGACCTATTAACAGAAACTAGGAAACTAGGAGTCAAACCATGTAGTACTCCAATGCTTCCTAACCAACAATTCACAAAGGATGGAGATGCTTTTGATGATCCTGAACAATATAGAAGATTAGTTGGAAAGTTGAACTATCTCATAGTGACTCGTCTTGGCATTGCTTACTCAGTTAGTATTGTAAGTCAATTTAGGTCATCTCCTGCAGTGCATCATTGGGCAGCCTTAGAACAAATATTGTGTTACTTGAAAGGAGCTCCTAGACGGGGGATACTGTACCGGAATCATGGTCACAGTAATATTGAGTGTTTTTCTAATGCGAACTGGGCGAGTTCCAAGATTGATCGAATGTCCACTACTGGCTATTGTGTTTTTGTTGGTGGTAATCTGGTTTCGTGGAAGAGTAAGAAGAAAAATGTGGTGTCGCGATCTAGTGCAGAATCTGAGTATAGAGCAATGGCACAAGCTTCGTGTGAGGTTATGTGGGTTTCTCAACTCTTAATTGAGGTCGGTCTTGAAGTCTCAGTTCCAGCGAAGCTATGGTGCGATAATCAAACTACGATTCATATTGCTTCGAATCCAGTTTTTCATGAACGAACTAAACATATTGAGATAGACTGTCATTTTGTTCATGAGAAAATTCAACAAAACTTGATCTCTACAGCATATGTGAAGACTGGAGAGCAGTTAGGAGATATCATTACAAAAGCTCTTAATGGAGCCCGGGTTTTCTATATTTGTAACAAGCTGGGCATGATTGACATCTATGCTCCATCTTGAGGGGGAGTATTACGAGATTATAGGTTGTAATTATAGGCTGTAATTATGGAGTTAGGTTATAATTATAGGCTGTAATTATGGAGTATTAGCCCAATTAGGAATAGCTTGATTATAGGAATTAGATTTTCTTCGTATTTTAGTATCTACAAGGTTGTATATATATGTACTATTTTTTTAGTTGAAGGAGATATCAATTTCTTCCAATTCTTGTTCTGTCACATACAACTTGGTATCGGAGCGGGTAGAAGCATCTAGGAGTTGTTCTTTGTTGATCTCCTACCCAGAGGTGAACTGTTGACGTCAGACTGCCGTTGGATGACTTCAGCAGTCCGTACAGGTGCCGTCGACAGTCTATGAAACTACACAGCTTGATTCGCCCTGATTTTAGAAAAAATTTTGTTATGACTCTTGTCATCATATGAAGCTTCTATGATTTTTGGTAGATTTTTTAAGGAAAAAATCGCAGAAATTCTAGATCTGATGTCGAGCCATGTACAACAGGTTTAATGATATTTTTCTGTTGTAAAACCTAGACCGTTCGGGTCATTTTTGAATTTGGGATTGATAGGAAGTGGTCCCATAATTTTCTGAGCACTGTGTGATTTTTGGGAGATTTTTTTCTCCTTCTATTTTGCTGCCAACCTAGTTTTTTTGGGCTTCCTTTGGTTGATAACCGTATGGTAACCTGGTTTTTGGGTCTGGAACCTCGATTAAAGTGTTGGGGGTCCTTTTTGGTTGGTGAAAAGGTGTCTTTTTAGACTATGGAATCATCTAAGGATTTTCAGATGGTTCCTGGCGTGCTCCTGAGAACTGCAGATATTTCCAGTGGTACGATAACTACTGTTAAACTAGATGGAACTAATTTTTTAGAATGGTCTCAGTCTGCTAAACTTACCATTACTGGGAGGGGTAAATTGGGATTCTTCACAGGAAGGGAAGTGAAGCCGAGTCTTGAAGACCCGAAATTTGGAAGGTGGGAACAAGACAACTCCGTTGTTATGTCATGGATGATTTGCTCAATGCAACCTCATATTGCCCGAAATTACATGTTTCTTCCATTTTCCAAGGATATATGGGATAGGGTAGTTGCTACTTATTCCCAAGTTAACAATACTGCTAGAGTGTATCAGTTTCGGAGGGAAGCTTGCAGTATGCGTCAAGGGGAGAGATCTGTTGCTATGTATTTCTCTTCTCTACAGTCTATCTGGGAATAAATGGATCACTTGAAATCTCTAGTTTGGAAGGACCTTGAAGATGGTGAGGAGTATCGGAAGTACATAGAGGAGAATAGAGTCTTTGATTTTTTGGCAGGCTTAAACCCAGAGTTTGATTTCACCAGACGACACATTATTATGCAGGCGTTGTCTCTCTTGCTACTGCTTACTCTCTTGTATAAGGGGAAGAAATTCGAAGAACTGCCATGATGTAATCCTTTATGAGTGATCATTCTACCTTCATGTCATCACGACCCAAGTAAAATACTAGCAAACATCCCATTGTAGAGAAGGTCATGGATGTTATTTGTAAGTATTGCAAGAAGCCAAGACACACTAAAGAAAGGTGCTGGAAGCTTAACCCTCATCTAAAGTTGAAGAAGTACAAAACCGGGAAGAAGGGCAATGCTCACTTGGCTACAGTTAGTAATGATGCTCAGCCCTCAGATGTGCTTAACTCCTTTGATGTGATGGACAAACTTAGGAATATATTGTTGCACCTAGAAAAGGGTGGTACATCTTCCTCATCTGGTTCTAGACCTAGTAATCTATCTAGTTCATATGCCAAGATAGGTACTGCACTTGCTTGTTCCTCCTCCTTTAGCCCATAGATTGTAGACTCTGGGGCCAGTGCCCATATGACTGGTATGCCTTTACATTTTACCTCATATAAGTTAACCCCGGGGAAGGGCAAGATTACTGTTGCTAATGGATCTTAGACACCAATCTTGGGTCAGGGTGAAGTCAGAATCACTAATAACCTTTCTCTTGGCTCTGTTCTACAAGTGGCCTAGCTAAAAAAAAATTATTGTCTGTTAGTTTTTTAACAAAAATCCACAATTGCTCAATGACCTTTTTTTTTTCTAACTATTGTGTTTTTTAGGACCTAAGCACGAGGAATACGATTGGAAGTGGGCATGAAGTGGATGGAGTCTACATCCTGGACGGACTTTTAGAGCATGGATTGTCAAGCCAGACTAAGTCTTGTTCCAATGAGAAAATAAGTCTTTTGAAATTATGGTATTGTCGCCTTCGTCATATGTCTGTCAATTTTGTCAAGTTTTTGTTTCCGAACTTGTTTGATTCAGTAGAAATTACTAATTGCAGATTTAGATGACTTCCTTGTGAAGAGAAAGAAGAAGATGAAGGGTTTCAGCAGTAGAGAAGAAAAGAGGAGAAGAAAAGAGTAGGAAGTCAGCCAGAATTGAATTAGTTCTGGCCGCCAACCCCTTATTATAATTTATACTTAACTTAAAGAATAAGATATTACAAGAATGCCCTTAGTAGGGCGGCAACTAAAGTAGCTGAACAGTCACAACATAAAAACATAAACTAATGGGCCTAAAGCCCAACAACTTCCTAACTTAATAACTTAAAATAAGAATAAAAAACAACTGGACCCAATAACTAGAAAATTGGCCCAACTCAACACTCCCCCTCAAGTTGGGAGTATATGTCACACATTCCCAACTCAATACTCCCCCTTGCAACACCTTTTGTGAGAGCATCAGCGAGCTGCAGATCAGAAGCAATGTATGGAAGACAAACTTCCCTAGAAGTCACTCTATCTCTGATAAAATGTCTATCCACTTCAATGTGCTTAGTTCGGTCTTACTGGACTGGGTTATGGGCGATGTTAATTGCTGCCTGGTTATCACAGTACAACATCATAGGTTCTTCTGCCTATACACCAATTTCTCCTAATAGGGAACGGATCCATAGAAGTTTTGAAACTCCATGTGCCATGGCCCTATATTCAGCTTCAACACTTGATCTTTCCACCACTGTTTGTTTCTTACTCTTCCACGAGACAAGGTTACCCCCAACAAGGGTGCATACTCCTGAAGTGGATCTCCTGTCATCAAGGCATCCTGGCCAATTTGCATCTGTATAAGCCTTTAGTTTCAACTGTCCATGATCAATAAACAATATGCCTCTACCTAGGTGTCCCTTTAGATAAGCGAGAATCCTGTTAGCGGCCTCCCAATGATGGACTCGTGGAGCATGCATGTATTGACTTACCACACTTACTGCATAGGAAATGTCTGGTCTTGTCATACACATGTATAGCAGCCGACCCACAAGTCTCTGATATCTCCCAATGTCCTTTGCTGGCTCACCTTCTGATGCATTGATTCTGTGGTTCTGATCAATAGGGGTACTGATTGCCTTCGTTCCAAGCTTCCCTGTTTCTTGAAAAAGATCCAAGACATACTTCCTCTGAGAGATAAAAATTTTATGTTTTGATCTTGCAACTTCAATGCCTAAGAAGTATCTCAGTTCTCCAAGATCCTTAATTTCAAATTCTTTATGTAGATTCTTTTTCAGACAATCAATCTCACTTAGGTCATTCCCTGTGACAACAATATCATTCACATAAACAATTTGGATTAACACCAAAGATCCCCTTCGCTTCATAAACAATGTATGATCGGATTGAGTCTGAGTGTAGCCAAAAGCAATCAAGGCCTTTCTGAATCTGTCAAACCATGCTCTAGGAGATTGTTTCAAGTCATAAAGTGACTTCTTAAGCCTGCATACCTTTCCCTTTTCAGCATCACTATAGAAGCCAGTAGGAAGATCCATATACACTCCTCTTGCAGATCCCCATTTAGGAAAGCATTCTTCACATCAAGTTGAAACAGGGGCCAAGAGTATGTGGCAGCAAGAGAAAGAAGTATCCGAATAGAGGTCATCTTTGCAACTGGTGCAAAGGTCTCTAAGTAATCAATGCCATAGGTCTGTGTGTACCCTTTTGCAACAAATCTGGCCTTGTACCTTTCTATACTTCCATCTGCCTTATATTTTACTGTGTAAACCCATCTGCATCCAACAGTCTCCTTGTCCTCTAGTAAGTCCACAATGTCCCATGTCTGATTCTTAATTAAAGCTTTCATCTCTTCCTGCATAGTTGTCTTTCATTCAGGTTTGGAGAGAGCCTCACTAACACCCTTGGGTATAGACACAGAGTCAAGGAATGAAAGAAAAGCATGGTATGAAGGAGAAAGTACACTGTAAGATAAGTACTGTGAAATACAATGAGCAGTACACTTTCTCTTCCCTTTTCTGAGAGCAATAAGAAGATTTAGGTTATCTGTAACAGGATTAATAGAATCAATGGGAATTAAAACAGTAGTGGGATCAAGAGGAATACCTGAATGCATGTTAGCTGAATCTGGAGTCTCCAAGGAACCAACAGGAAGTGAAGTGAGTTTTGCTGTAGTGGAATCAACCTCCTTGTGAAGTCTCTATCGTGAGTAATGTTGAGAAGCAGGATGCAAAGGAGGTGGTAAGGTAGGTGACACAGGATGGTCAAGCACAGGAGTAGACACAGGGGCTGGAACTGGGAGAGGAATAGATTGCTGACTCACTTCCCCAAAACACTCCCCCTGAGAAGGATTCTTTGAGAAGAAGTATGTGGACTCAAAAAAGGTGACATCCATAGTAACATACTAGCTCCTAGAGACTGGATCATAGTAGCAGTACCCTTTTTTATTTTCTGCGTATCCAAGGAAGACACACTTCTTTGCCTTGGGATCAAGCTTCGAGCGGTGAGGACTAAGGATATGTGCAAAGCAGACACACCCAACCACCCTGAGAGGAATATGAAACATCTCTCCCTCAGGAAAAAGGAGACTGATTGAGGTGCTGAATCCAAGTATACGAGAGGGCACCTTGTTAATTAAATATACTGTTGTGAACACTGCATCACCCCAAAACCGAATTGGAACTGTAGATGTAATCATCATGCTTCTTGCAATCTCAACAATATGTTTGTTCTTCCTTTTTGCAACACCATTCTGCTGTGGACTATAGGAACAGCTGTTCTGATGGACAACACCATATTCTAACAGATATGAAGCAAGGTGTTTTTTAAAACATTCCCTGGCATTCTTTGATCTGAACACATTTATTCTTGTTCCAAACTGTGTTAGCACCATTTGATGAAATTGCCTCACCAAGGATGGTACTTCACCAAGGATGAAATTGCCTCACCAAGGATGGTTGTGTGAGATTAGGGAGTGAAGAAGAGTGAGTGAGATAGAGAGTAAGAGTTTGAGAGAGAGAGAGAGAGAGAGAGAGAGAGAGAGAGAGAGAGAGAGATTGTATCTCTTGTTCTCATAATGGATATGTTTCCTCTCCTCCCATTGATGTCGAACCACATTAAACCTTGGTGTTTCTCTATTTCTTCTTCTTGTTTCCTCCATGAATTGCTATTTTGTTTTATATTGGTTGACATGGTATCCGAACTATTTTATGTTGTTTAACATGGTATCAGAGCAGGTGTTTCAATTGTTGTGAAGGTGTTCCGATTGCTGCGAAGGTGTTTTGATTGTTGTGAAGGTGTTCTAGTTGTTGTAAAGAGTTTAATAGTGGTGTGATAAGTGAGTTTGTGAGCTGTGACGGTGTTCCGGTTGCTACTATTTCATGTTCAATTGAGCTAGTAGTCGACTACTACGAAATCTCTTCATGTAGTAGTCAACTACCAAGGTTAGGATATTGATAGTAGTCGACTACTACAAAATCTCTTTGTGTAGTAGTCGACTATAGGAGTAGGATACTGATAGTAGTTGACTATTGCGGTAGTACTCATCTACTTGGCTTAAGTTGCAGTTGTTTATGAGTTGGTGGTGGTTTCGTGAGTTGGAAAAGAAGCTTTGATGCCTCAAGTTCTGGTTGTAGGGGCTTTGATTCCTCTAGTTGTGGTTGTTTGTGAGTTGATGATGGTTTTGTGAATTGAAAAAGAGGTTTTGTTGCCTCATGTTGTGTTTTTTTGGTGGTTGGTTAGAAAAGGGGCTTTGATGCCTCAAGTTGTGGTTGTTTGTGAATTGGTGAGTTGGTAAAGGGGCTTTGATGTCTCAAGTTGTGGTTGTTTGTGATTTTGTTTGTTGGGAAAGAGGTTATGATGCCTTAAGTTGTGGTTGTTTGTTAGTGGTGGTTTTGTGAGTTGGAAAAGGGGCTTTGATGTCTCATGCTGTGGTTGTGAGTTGGTGTTTTGCGAGTTGGGAAAGAGGCTGTGATGCTTCAAGTTGTGGATGTTTGTGAGTTGGTAATGGTTTGTGGTGTGGTGATAACTTTGTTGGTGAACGTGTGAAACTTCCTTGGTGTATCGGTGAGTTGTTGTTTCAAAGGTCCTTTCAACATCTCAAGGTTCATGGTTGCTACTTCAATAATAAACCTATTTCCATGGAGGTTGCTTCAACATCTTTACTTGCAAACTCAAGCTGGTTTTCCCACATTGAGTTTAAGGGGGGGGGGGGTTTATTGAGGGATATATTGTATTTGGTTATATTTGTAGTCATAGTTTTCAAGGTGCCAAGGTGAGGCTAGGAGACTGGGGGGTGCCTTGTTGCCTAGTCGCCTAGGTGGGCACCTAGGCATCGCTTAGGCGATGGATTTTTTATGTTAAAAACATAGATCCTAGGATAGTTCCCTAGGTACCATAACCATATTTCTTTAATAATTATTCATGATTTTCATAAGAAAAGTATAAATTTCATATTAAAGTATAGAAAATCAACATATTCATGAGAAGAAAAGGAAGAAGGAAAATAAAATTCAAAAAATATAGGGGTTGAACCCTTATTTTTGTTATAGGAAAAGAAGAAAATAAAAAGTGTTGGTAGTAGTAGTAGTAGTAGTAGTAGTAGTAGTAGTAGTAGTAGAGAAGAGAAGGAAGAAGGAAAATGAAATTCAAAAAATATAGGGGCTGAACCCTTTTTTTTGTTATAGGAAAAGAAGAAAATAAAAAGTATTGGTAGTAGTAGTAGTAGTAGAAAGAAGAAGAAGAATATATGGAAGAGGAAAATGTGCTGATTCGATAAAATTTTAAGTTCTTCCTTACTTATTGGTTCAGGTTTTTAAGTCCTTGAGGGTTCAATACAGCATTTAGCAATGTTTGTGTTGATTAAACCCTAATAAGTAAGAAAATAATACAAAGAAATTAATATATAAACACACAAAATGATCATTGTAGTTTAATAATGTCTATTTTATAATTATCATCTCAAAAAAGAATGAATAAAATAGTATTTTATAGTAGGAAGTAGAAAACTGCTAAGCGATTAGGCAAGGCGAGCCTCAAAGGGTGCCTTGTTGCCTAGGCGTCGCCTTGACAACTATGTTTGTAATATTGATAAGTTATGGGGACCAATATGTATTTATGTTAGAAAAAGAGGTTTATGTGTAATTCTATATTTCGATCTGTTGCTTATTTAAGCAAGTGGTTGTGTGAGATTAGGGAGTGAGGAAGAGGGTAAGAGAGAGAGAGAGCTGTATCTCTTGTTCTCATAGTGGATATGTTTCCTCTCCCGTAGAAGCCGAACCATGTTAAACCTTGGTGTTTCTCTATTTCTTCATCTTGTTTCCTCGAGTTGCTATTCTATTTTATGTTGGTTGACATGGTATCAGATTTATTTTATGTTGTTTAACATATATTTATAGACCTTTTTTGATGGGAATAGAGTACCTGAAACTTGTCATAGCATTAGTGAAAACATTTGCTAGCTAAAGCTCAAAAGAGATATGAGTGTTTTCTTTCTTGGAGAGAGAGAAGAGAGAGGAGAGGAGAGGAGAGAAGAGAGAAGAGAAGAGAAGAAAAGAGGAAGAGATATGTTTGAGAGTCAACAGTTCTAGCTGGTGGCGCCCAACTTCTTATTTATAATAGCAATAAGTGAATAAAAGAAAAGAAAATTACAAACATACCCTTGGCAGCACACCCTAATAATAAACTAATTAAAACTAGAAAACACTATCCTTTGGAAATATTCCTGTGAATGGATCCATGGGAAGCATAAAATTCATCGAGCTCACTATGGAAATATTCCTTTGCATTATTTGATTGAAAATTTTGGATTTCAACGTGAAATTACGTAAACACTATCCTTTGGAAATCTTTTACAATATTTGGAACTTCGTCTTTGCTACGCATGGGAAATACCCATGTATAGTGGGAGAAATCATCAATAAATGTGATAAAATACTTATACCCACCCTCCGAAGTTATAGTAGTAGGTCCCTACACATCAGAATACACAATATGGAAAGAGAAACTTGATCTTTTATTACTTGAATGAAATATTGTTCTACATTGCTTGTTCTATTGGCATGTTTGACATTGGAAATCTGATGCTGAACATGACTTAAATAAATAAGGAAACAATGACTTTACTATTTCAAAAGACACATGACGTAACTGATTATGCCACAAAAAATTTGACTCCTATTTGACTGACTATGTGACTCTGAGGATGACACCGAGAAACCAGCCTTGTTATCAAAGGTGTAGAGACAATCCTATGATGCATGAGAGGACAAAACATATTGAAGTGGATAAACATCATTTGTGAGAAGATTGAAGATGGTGAAGTTTGCATTCCATATGTTAATTCTGCTAACCAATTGCATATTTCTGTTGGTTGACAAAGTATCCCTGAGGACATCGTTGAATTTCAAGTCCTAGAAAATAGGTGACTGGCTCAAGATCTTTCATTTTGAAAGAGTTGCTAAGGAGTTTCAAGTTATTAGTACTTTCCACATCATCTCCTGTGATAAGGATATCATCAGCATATACCAGGATGAGAGTCAACCCTATGCTTGTTTGAAGGTAAAAGGAGTGTAATCTGATGCACTTTGCTAAAAAACGGCCTCCAACACAACTGTACGGAAATGGTCAAACCAAGCTCATGGAGCTTGTTTAAGACCATATAGAGATTTTAACTTGCACACCATGTAAGTGTTATCATAGTATCCAGGAGGTGGTTTCATGTAAGCTGCCTCTTGTAAATGCTCGTGGAGGATGGCATTCTTGACATTGATCTGATGAATTGTCCATTGCCTAAGAGCAATAGTAGCTAGAAGTAAGCAGATAGTTGTCATTTTAGCCACTGGAACAAAAGTTTCATCATAGTCAATCTCATATTCTTGCATGTAGCCTTGAGCAACCAAGCAAGCTTTATACTGGTCTATGTTTTTAGCATGAGTGTGGCCCAAACGTCTATGCCATAAGTGCAACACCTTATTACAAGTAGCAGAGAAACTAGAAGTAGTAGATAGGAAATAAGAATACGATGAAGCTCTCTTATTCTCAAATTCTAGAGCAAACAACCTCCTAAGCCTATGCCCCTTCCCCTCCATCTCCTCACTGTGTTGGTCCTAGATAAAACAACCATCACGAGAAAACAAGACATTGTTTCCATCATCAACAAGTTGTCCAACAAAAGTTAGATTAGTAGTCAACTTAGGCACTAAAAAAGTTTTGGGGAGATACAAGGGAGTAGACTGAGAGGTGGATAGAAATAAATCATCACAACCACATATAGGAAGAGAATCACTATTAACAGTAACAATGTCACTAGCAGAAGTGTAAGGTTTAGGAGACTGACCAAAGGAAGCCCTAGTTATGTGATTTGAGGCCCCAAAGTTAATCACATATGAGAAGGGGAAGAACACAAGTAAGAAAACTTACCAACCATCCTAATAGTAGAAAAAGCAGAGGAAATAGCCGAAGACATAAGCTCACGAATCTTATCTTCAGTCAAAGTGCCTTGTGAATCAATTTTGAGAGTTGATGAGGAGGAAGAAGTATCAGTTGATTCAGCTGAAGTTTGATAAGCCTTATGTTGTCCTTTCTTGAGGGGCCTAGTTGCCTATTCTACAATAATATGTCCCTGTTGTTTACTATAGGTGCAAAATTTTTCTTCTTGTAGTGAGATGCTACATGCCCAAATTCCTTGCACTCATAGCACTGCAATTTCGAAAAATCCTTCTTCCCTTTTTTTTGGTAGCCAGTAAAACAACATCTATTCCTTGTTCTTTCTTCTGATCAGGAGAAGACGGAGTAAGGAGCCGAATTTCCTCTCTTAACCTCTCCAAGAATCATATCTAGATAAGGTACAGGCTCTCTATTGAGTATGTTTGACCTCACTGCCTCATAATTAGATTTGAGGTGCATAAAAAAATGCATAGTTTTCCTCATAATTAGATTTTACACAACAATCTGTAGATAGATCTCCAAAGTGAACCAACTCATATTTAGTCCATAGGTTCACGAAACCAGCATAGTATTCTTGAATTCGTTTATCCTTGAGCATAGGAAAATATATTTACCTCAATTTGATATTGCCTAGACATGTTTGATTGCTGATATACCTTTTTAAGATATTCAAGCATGTCATGGGCAGATTTGAGTCCCCTCATTGAGATACTAACTTCCATGGTGACAAATCCAAAGATCCAAGACACAAGCTGTGCATTCTCAGTTTTCCATTGTTTTAATCCTTTGACATCACCAGCATCGGGCATGGCTGTAGAGCCATCAAATTTTACAAAATGCATAGTTACTTCCATCAAATTTTACTAAAATGATTCCACTCCTCTCAAGTCCCATAGTGAACATAACACAGAAGAAACAACTGAAGCAAGCAGTAGAATCACATGAACCAATATGAAAGAGTTAAAAGAGAAGAAATAAAACCTCTTACAGTCGAAGGAAGATGTCCAAAACACAGAAAGACTGAGCTTTGAAATCGCAGTCCAGAAAAGGAAAGTAAGACTACTGCCGCCAAGAAAAGATGAATAGATCTCCTTCAATCCTTGTCCGAAGCTGATGGAACTTTCAGAATATGGAGAACATGACCAGGCGACACTTCCTTTGAAGTTTTATCACGAACTGAAGTCTTTCAATCGAAATCTAATAGGATTTCTCTTGCTGGTTGCGCAGAACAGAGAAAACTAGTTCTTGGATTGATAAAATCAGTCTAGAACCAATTGCAAGGATAAAGAAAGCCCAAACAATCTGAAAATATTAAAGATGAATCAGAGAATAACCCGCTCTGATACCATGTTAACTTGTAAGAGTGAAACCAGCAAGAGAGTAGCAAGAAAACTCCAAGGCTGTTAGGGTTGATCTGAATGTCGATCCAATCCAGAAAAGATAAATTTATATTAAAAGGTAAATGGACGAGATTGTCCTTACAAAATAAATAATAAGACAAATCTGTACAAGGCTGTACACTTATATACATGCCTAATAATATACAAACAAAGAGAGTAAAAGTACAAAACTACCCTTTCTCTTCTCTACAGCATCACCCTAGAACCACTTATCTTGTTGCAATAGAGAGGGTTCTTAGGTACCTGAAGAAGTTCCTTGGTAGAGGTATTCTCTTCTCCAAACATGGTCTTTTCCGGATAGAGACTTTTATGGATGCTGATTGGGCAGGTTCTGTTGATGATAGAAGATTTACCACAAGTTATTGTGTCTTTGTTAGAGGTAATTTGGTAACTTGGAGAAGTAAAAAGTAAGCCTTGGTTGCTAGATCTAGTGTGGAGGCTGAGTATAGGGCCATGGCACATGGCATAGCATAAATGTTATGGTTGAAGAATATGTTAATGGAGTTGGGATTTGAAGTTCAAGATCCAATATTATTGTATTGTGATAATAATGCAAGGATTAATATTGCCTACAATCCTGTGATGCATGAGAGGACAAAACATATTGAAGTGGATAAGCATTTGATTCGTGAGAAGATTGAAGATGGTGAAGTGGAATTCTGTTGATCAGTTGGGTGATATCTTCACCAAGGGTGTTACTAGTACCTGACATGTTGATATTTATACCAAATCCAGTGTTTCATGAAAGAACGAAGCATATTGAAGTTAATTGCCATTTTGTGAAAGAGAAAGTAACAAGTGGGGATACTATCACACCATATATCAATCAGAAGACCAAGTAGCTGATCTCTTCACAAAAAGCTAGGTCGGTCAAGGATGGAATATATTTGTAACAAGCTGGAACTATATGATATATATATTCTCTAGCTTGAGGGGAAATTTTAAAGTAGTTTTGTTCTTTTTCCTATTGTATCTACTATTGTTAGTCGACTGCTATTGTTAACAATCGATCAGTATAGTTAACAACCAACCAGTTGTAATTTTGTCATTAATGAATAGAAGTACTAAAGGGTTGGCTATCAAGAGAGAGAGATTATTCTCTTAACTTTTCCTCCCTTACTTCCTATCTCTTCTTCTCTCCTTATTCTCCCTTTTCCTTTCCTCACAGGTTGGTGAACAGATCCAAGTCTCCAGCTACTTCATTCTTAGTGGGCCCAAGTGGTGCAGAGCACAACTTTTCTATAAAGATCCTCTGGTTCTTTCTTCTACATCAGTACATCTGCCCTAGCTTATGCAACTAAACCACAGATCTCTGGTGGGGGATACTTAGGCATCCTCTAGACATGTCGCTGAATTTCTTTCCATTACTTTTGGGTGGGAATGAAATGCTCCATCAAGCAATTTTATGCCTCTCTCCCTATCTATCAATGACAAAACATATAAGTCCTAATCCCCTGCTGGGCTTTTGCAGCCTCTTAAAATACCTGGATTCGTCTGGTATGAAATCTCCTTGGATTTCATTGTGGGCCAACCCAAGTCGAAAGGGCTTCTCTATTGTACTAGTGGTTGTGGATTTTTTATCAAAGTATGCCCATTTTATCCCCTTGACACGTCCCTATAGTGCTGCTCCAATTGTAACTACATTCACAAGGGAAGTTACCCACTTCCATGTTATGCTCAAGGCCATTCTTTTGGATCATAGCCATACCTTCTTGAACAGTATTTGGCATGAACATTTCAAGCTACAAGGTTTTAGTCTCAATACATCCATTAGTTACCTTCCTCAGAAGAATGGTCAAATTGAGGTCATTAATAGGTGCCTTGAGACTTATGTACAGTGCTTTGCAAGGGACAATCCTAGGCAATGGGACCATTGGCTCCCATGGGATGAGGTGTGGTAGAATTCCACATCTAAAGAAATATCCTGGAAGAGGTACCTTATTTTATAAACATTTACAGGTAAGAGTTGAGGCCTATGTATATCCAAATTGGGTTGGATTGGTTGATGATAGGAAGTCCACTACGGGTTATTGTACCTTTGTTGGGGGAAACTTGGTGACTTGAGTTTTCTACACCTAGTCCTATGTCCCTCTATTGTGACAACAAGGCAACTATTAACATAGCTCACGATCCATTATTACATGAGAGGGTGAAGCACAATGAAGTTGACAAACATTTCATCAAACAAAGCTTGAAAGAGAGGTTTGCACTCCTTACATAAGTTCAAGTGATCAATTGGGTGATGTGTTCACTAAGGGTATTACAAGTCTTTGACTTGATGATCTTTGAAACAAGTTGGGGATGAATGACATATATAAACCAACTAGAGGGGGAGTGTCATAAGGCTCTTTATAAGTACCCTATGGAATTTTTGTCATTTCATGTTATTTTAGGCCACCTAATATAAGTATCAAAGAGGGCACTGCCAGATCTGTCTTGAAAATTTCAAAACTTTGTCTCTTTCTTTTCACCTCTACTCTCTTCTTCTCCTTCTTGTCTAAACTAAATAATAGGAAGCATACTCAAAGTTGCCTTCTGAGGTGATTCCAATGTGGCTCTTGCATTTAAACCAGTATTCCATCCATTTGATACATACCTGTGAATGCTAATAATCACTTTATGATATAACTTGTCAGTGTCCTAAGGAAAATACCATAGCCATTTCCTTAGCAACGATTGGTTCTTCAGTACCAAGTTTCCTAACTGTAGACTCCTAAATACTTCCTTTTGCATACACTTAGAACTGAGCTTTATTGTTGTACAGTGGAGCCCCATGTTGCACTAGAATTATCCAAAGGGTTTCTACATATTCCATTCTATTTACATTAATTAACTGCTTTCTATTGCCTTGTAACAAATAACAATAACAATAAACCTTTTAGTTTGCAACTAACATTGAATTTTTTATGAGCAAAGATGTACTGACCTTTTTTATTAATTGGACATGTGGATAATTAATGCATTTTGTGAGTGATTACTTCATTAGGTGAAAATAACCTGTGTTTTCATCTGTTTAACATAGGATAAATTCATTCAATAATGTTCTCAATGACACTTGTTTGAAAATGTTAAAATTTTTCAGGGAATGCATATGGTCATTGTAAGTCTGGTCCTAAGGTAAGCCTCAAGTTATATTTACTTTTATACATTCCATTAAGTTTTTTTTTTTTTGGATTACAACGAAAATTGTAAAGTGGGACAGAAAGGGAGAAATGGAATCTTCTGTTTTCCAGATTTTATGGTTTGGCTTTCAACAGGAATCATGCAAAATAAGGAAAATCGTATTTTTTGCTATGTATTCCACTGTTTTAACATATAGTCAAAATTCTTATCCTGGTCCAACAGCTGGTGGTCTCTAGTTGTCCCAAAGACGGTTGATTCTGCTCTGAGTGGATTTTATTTGAGCATCCACCTATTATGCCTAAAAATGGATACCAAGACAGACAAGTATATAGAAAACAAGGATACAACTCTCCATTTCCTATAGTCCAGAAGAAAAATATGAATATGGTATCTATACAACATGCTTGTACCATTCTTTAATATCTAGTTTTTGTATTTTTGAATCTAGCATCACTTCCCAAGAAAGTTTCTTGCTAAATTTAATTAAATTTCTAAAATATACTGGTTATTTAATGCTATGATTTGTTAATAGCATCAATGCTATAGAGAATTTCTAGAAGTGTCAATACAATATCTCATTCCATACCAAATAAAGTATCATTTCCAGCACCAGTATGCTAGACATTGGAAAGATTTCTGTGTACCATAGGTTTCGATTCCCAAAATCCAAACGCATTATTTTATTTTCTTCTTATTTTTGTTTCGTTTTTTTTTTTTACCTTATTTTCTGTTTTTCCCTCTTCTACCTTCTACTCTCCAAACAGGATATCCGAAAACTGTGGGCAGAAGACTGTAAACCTTCCCCTTCTTGGGAATGTATCATTTCTATCTCTAGGAGTATTACCCTTTTGTATTGCATTTGCTGTTTTTTGGGCTGTAAAACAGCAGGCATCATATGCCTGGATTGGTCAAGATGTTCTTGTAAGTGACATGCACTATGCTTGTGTTTTTCTTTTATTTCTTCATTATCTTTTATAAGATGAATATTTACAGATGTTAATTGATGACTTTATCATAATGTATGTTTCCAACCTTTTATGCCATTTGCATTCTTCTAGGAGCAGTGCACCTACTTGTTTTTATAAAATAACAAAAATCTAATAGTAATGGATGATAAATAAGACATAGAGGAATAGAAGAATGAAAGAAGAAGGAAGAAGAGAGGAAATAGGAGAAACCGCTCCCACTATGGGTGGAATGGTGCAGCCCACTATCTTTTATAATAATTGATACAAAGGAGGAAATTACAATCATGCCCCTAATTAGGCAGAAGCAATAAACAGATAAAAAATTAGGCCTATAGGTTCCACAAGCCCAATAAAATAAAGATCCGATTAAGGGCTAAAAGCCCCTACACAAATATCCTCCCAAAATTTAGATTATAATAGCAATATCCCTTTTGCTCAAATTCATATACTATGAATGCACATTCAATTGCCTTAAGATCAAATTTAGACCTATGAGGACCCAAAACATGAACAAAGTAAATGCAAGAAAGCACACATAAAGAAACATGGAACTTTTTGTACTAGAGTAAAGAACAGTGAAAGGAGTCTTAAGACCTAGCACCCTAAAGGGAACCTTATTAATGAAATATATAGCATGTATAGAATCATCCCAAAAATGAAGATGAAGATAACTTCTAAACATTGCGTAACAAGAAAAACCTAAATATGTGGCAATTTCTGTGCACAAGAACTACTACCCTATTTTGTTATGGAGTATATGCACAAGAACTCTAATGAAAAACTCCATAATCAAGAAAATATCTAGCAAGACCTGTCTCAATGTATTCATTAGCTTCTTAGCGAAACATCTTAACATGAGTGTCAAACTATGTTAATATCATCTAGTTAAATTGACGAACCAAACGAGAGATTTCATCCTTAGATAGTGTACTATACCTAAGAAAAATATAAGTACTCATCAACAATGAAAGTAACTGTAACCTCTTATATAAGAAACACTATAGGGTCCCTACATGGACAAAAAAGGGAATGTTGCTTCCTATATTACTAAAAGATAAGAATTTCTACTATACTTTGATAATGAACACTCTTCATATTGTAAATTGGACAAATCAAACAAATTAAACAACAATGGAAATAAAACACTTGGACGGTGAAAGATAATTGACCCAATTGGATATGCCACAACATTCTTCGATCAATAGTCTTTGCCAAAATACTATTCGCAAAGCAAACTTTGACACAATGAAGAAATTGGAGCAGTGATGCCAAGAAGATACATGCCATCCATCTCATGGCCATACCCAATTGTCCTCTTTGAGTAGGCCTTGAGAAACACATTAATCAGGGAAGGTCAAGGAAGATTTTATTTTTATTTTTATTTTTTAAGGTTACTTGCAAGTGAAAATGGCAATAAAATAGGGTTTAAAGAAGAAGAAAAGAATAAGAGGAAGGACTAAGAAGAAGAGGTTTTATTAGAAGGCCACTTAATTAAATCATGGCTTACTTCATTAGGTTTTATACCAATATAAAAAATTTCATTAAAACCCTTGATTAGTATAAAACACAAAAGAACAAATGTGCCCATAAATAGGTGCCCTTTAACACTCCCCCCCCCCCCCCGAAAAAAAAAAAAAGAAAGGTGATAATGTTATACATCCTTAGCTTGCACAAATTGTTTGTAGCTTCAATCAAGTGACTCCTTTGGTTAAGCGATCGGCTAGTTGAGCATCAAACTTAACGACAAATCTTGTCTTGTAGAGACTGTAATCAATCCTACTCTAGATGTGAATTTAGTAAGAAAAAATTCAGAGAATAGAAGAAAAAGAAGAGAGAGAGAGAGAGAGAGAGAGAGAGAGAGAGAGAGAGAAATCGAAGAGAAGAGAATTCAGAAAAGAGTGTGGGTCATTAACACATTGCCGCCCCCACTCAACTATTTATGTTAATAGTTTAAAGCATAGTAAATAAACAACAGCTGAAAACTAACTGAAATAACTAACTTACTGACACTAATAACATGCTAACAGCAACATAAATAACATATTATTGCTCTACAACTCTACACTCCCCCTCAAGTTGGGAGTAGATATCAATCATTCCCAACTTGCATAAATCTGTCTCCAACTTCCTCTTTGGGATTGCCTCAGTGAAGAGATCAACAAGCTGTATGTCAGAGACAATATATGGAAGACACACTTCTTGAGAAGCAACTCTTTCTTTGGTAAAGTATCGATCCACTTCAATGTGCTTAGTTTTGTCATGCTGAACCGAATTGTGAGCAATGTTAATAGCGGTCTGGTTATCACAATATAACATTAGGGGCTTCTCATAAGCAATGCCTAGTTCCTCAAATAGGGATCTCATCCATAATTCTTCAGCCACACCATTTTCCATAGATTTGTGTTCTGCTTCAACACTGGAACGAGCAACTACATTTTATTTCTTGCTTCTCCAAGAGACAAGATTTCCTCCTACAAAAGCACAATATCCACAAGTGGATCTCCTGTCATCAACACACCCTACCCAATCAGCACCTGTGTAAACTTCTATTTTCGTGTGACCATTATCTTTGAAGAGTATGCCTCTGCCTAGACATCTCTTCAAATAAGCAAGAATCCTCTCAACTACAAGAAGGTGAGTGGCTCTGGGGGAATACATACATTGGTTAACAGCATTGGCTGCATAAGAAATGTCTGGTCGTGTGAGGCAAAGATAAAGGAGTTTCCCAGCCAATCGTTGAAACATAACCTTGTCTTCAAGGGGCTCTCCACCTTACGCATTTATCTTATGATTTTGTTCAATAGGTTTGTCAGCAAGTTTAACACTTAACTTTCCAGTTTCTTCCAAAAGATCGAGAACACACTTCCTTTGGGAGACAAAAATCCCATGTTTAGACTGTGCTATCTCAATTCTCAAGAAATATCATAGTTCTCCCAAATCTTTGACCTCAAATTCTTGGTGAAGCTATTGCTTAAGAGAGTCAATCTCACGGGTATCGCTCCCTGTCATCACAATATCATCCACATATACAACAAGTAGAGTCAAGGAGGAATCCATTCTCTTAATGAAAAGGATGTGATTTGATTGGGCTAACCGAATTTTTCAAGGGTCTGTCTAAATCCATCAAACCATACTCGTGGAGACTATTTCAGTCCATATATGGCTTTATTCAACTGGCAGACCTTCTTCCCTGCTTCTATACTATAGAACCAAGAGGTAACTCCATATACACCTCCTATTGCAAATCACCATTGAGGAAGGCATTCTTTGCATCCATCTAAAACAATGGCTATGAGAAATTTGCTACAATGGATGGTAAAACTCTTATAGTATTCATCTTGGCTATTGGTGCAAAAGTCTCCAAATAGTTTATGCCACATGTCTGTTTAAACCCCTTTGCAAGTAATTTGTGTTATATCTTTCAATGGAGCCATTAGTATTATGTTTCAATGTAAACACCCATCTACACCCAACCAGTTTCTTCCCTTTAGGCTGATCAACTAACTCCCATGTCTTGTTCTTTAGAAGAGCATCTATCTCTATCTTCATTGCATTCTTCCACTCAAGTACTAATAAGGTTTCCTACACTGTTCTAGGAATGGAAATAACAACAATAGATGACAAAAAAGACTTATGAAGGAGACAAATGATCATTAGACAAAAACTAGGAAATACAATGAGTTGTAGATGAGGTACAACAATGATTCCCTTTATGGACTGCAATTGGAAGATCAAGATCATCCAAAGCAGGAGGAAAAAGCTCAACAATGGGAGGTATGGAGGTATCGAATCTGTAGTGGGAGATAAAGGAAGTGTGGTACCTAGATCTAGAGTCGTAGAGGAAATTGGAGTTGGCCTAGACTATTGATGACCGAAATCCACTTGCCTCCACTGCCTATGATACACCCTCAAATCCCAACATCTTTGACAACCCTCCTCACTACATTCCTTTGAGAAGAAACTCTATGATAGTAGGATACATCCTCAAAGAATGTGGCATCCATAGAAACAAACCATTTCAAAGAAATAGCTTCATAGCAGCAATATCCTTTTTGATTTTGTGCATACCTAAGAAAAATACACTTTGAGGCTTTAGGATCAAATTTGGAGTGATGAGGCCCAAGAATCTGAACAAAGCAAGTACATCCAAAGGTCTTAAGGGGAATAGTAAATAAGTCTGGGATATTATAGGTTAAATGGAATTTTCATCTCTAGCACCTGTGAAGGAACTCGATTGATGAGGTACACAGTAATATGGATAGCACCCCCCCCCAAAAAAAAAAACGTGTGGGAACATTAGATTTCATCATAATGCTTCTTGCCACATCTAATATATGCCTATTTTTTCTCTCAACAACCCCATTTTGCTGAGGTGTATGGGGATAGGTGCTCTAATGGATAACCCCATGGTCAAGGAAATATGAAGCCAATGGTTTTGCAAAATACTCTTTAGCATTATAGGACCTGAAATTTTTGATTTTGACCCCAAATTGGGTCAAAACCATCTAATGGAAAATTCGAGTCAGGGTAGGGATTTATCTTGAGAGCGCATAAGATAAACCCATGAGAAACGAGTGTAGTCATCATAAAACAAAAAAAAAAATATTTGTATCCCCCATAGCAGTAATTTGAATATGTGATATGGCCCCCAAACATCAGTATGCACAGTTTCAAAAGGAATACTACTTTTATTGCTTAAAGAATAGGTTGTTCTACAGTGTTTTGTAAGTTCGCAACTTTTACATTTTAAACTAGACATTTGAACAGAATTAAACAAACTAGGAAATAAACTCTTCAAAGACCTAAATGGCAAATGACCAAACCAATTATGCCAAAGCATAACTTGTCTCACAAATTGAGAAACTAATGACCTCCCCACTTTTTTTTTCTTCCCCATGTGAATGCTCTCCAAGCAGGTAGATTCCATTTGTCTCATGGCCAATCCCAATCACCTTCCTTGTCTCCATATCCTGAAAAACACATTGATCAGGAAAGAAAGTCATTGAACAATTTTGATTTTTAGTGATGCTACTAACTGAAAGCAAATTAGTACTAAGTTTAGGAACATGAAAAACTGGGGACAAGGAGATGGCATCAGACTATCTAATGTCTCCCTTGCCAGAAATGGGAACAAGGGAACCATCAGCAATGGGCACTTAGTCTTTGCCAGAGGATAAGTGATAAGTAGTAAATAATGAGGATAAGCCAGTCATATGGTCAGATGCACCTGAATGTATAATGCAACAAGATTCATTGTTACCTGGGGCTGAAGTAAGATATGCTAAAGCCCTTGCACCTGAATGAATAAATGCTGAAGTTGGAGTAGCAGACGTTGTAGCTAGTAGCTGAGATGAGGAGGCTGAAGTGCCAACTTCACTATCCAACTGAGTCAGAGCAGCTCGGACAACAACTAAAGTGTTTAAGGATGTGGCTCTTGTAATAAAAGCCCATAGGTGCTGAAAGAGAATTTAGTTGAAGTGTTTAAGGAATTTGCAGATAATCATGTAATAAGCCCTGGAATCAATGCCAATTTTTTGGCCTTGATTCCTAAGAAGATTGGCGCCAACCACCCAAAAGATTACATGCCTATTAGTCTTGTGACAAGCATCTATAAAATTCTGGCTAAAGTGCTTTCTTTGAGGATCAAAACAGTTCTCCCTTCTATCATTAGTGAAACTCAGGGGGCCTTCATTCAAGGGCGGCAAATAACAGATCCTAATTGCGAATGAGTGTGTGGAGGAAATGAAAAGGTCTAGGCAAAGAAGCTTTATTTGTAAATTGGATCTCGAAAAGGCCTATGACTTGGTAGACTTGGAGCTTTTACTAGAGGTGATGAGAAACTGTGGATTTGGGGACAAGTGGTGTAGTTGGATATCTAGGTGTATCAATACCTGTCACTACTCCATTCTGGTAAATGGTGTGGTGAGGGACTTTTTTCTAGCTTGTAGGGGTGTCAGGCAAGGGGATCCACTCTCACCCTTTCTTTTTACATTAGTAGCCGACGTGATTAGTAGGATCATTACTAAGGTTGATAGTGAAGTTGCCATTAGGGGTTGGGGAATAGGGAGACACCAAATCCCAGTCACCCACCTTCAACTTGCAGATGACCTAATGATCTTTTGTGAAGGAGGCTTTAGTGAGAAGGTAGTTGTAGAGGAGATGGGCCGAATGGCCCATAAACTGCCATTTCATGTTATGTTTATGTTTCCCTCTGTAATGGGCCTTATTCTGGGCCCATACTCTGTAATGTTCTGTTTTTGTAATTTCTTGCCCACTCAAGGGCCTCTCTGTAATATTTCAAAGATTAACTTAATAAAATGTTTAGAGTGTTAGAGGGAGGTTTAGTTCGAACCTCTCACTCTTTAACTCTCATTGCCACTAGCTCTCTCTCTCTCTCAACTTCTTAATCTTCTCTTGTTCATTTTTCTGGTTTTGCATCTAATCTCAAGCAGTCCTATACTTCAAGAGGACTGTTTTCAACTTGGCATCAGAGCGGGCTAGAGCTTGGCGTGACCCTCATGTGGTTCTAGTCCAGCCAACTGCATGAGGATGTTCTAGGGCTAGAAGTTTAATTTCATTCACCTGGTTCTTGGAGGTCATTGAAGGGTGCCCAAGTCTCTACACACTTGGAGAATAGTTCGGTGACCAGGAAGAATCAGAGAGCAAGGTGTTTGGCCTGATTTGAAATCAAAGAGAAAGGTGTTCGGCCTGGTTTGAAGTTCAAATAAGAGATTCACTTACTGTAAGTTATCTCAGTTATTGTTGGGTTATTTTCGTCGCTTGGGAGGGTTGTTAAAGTATTCAAAACCCTCCTCCATTCTGCCCTACTATTCGGTTGTTGTTGGACTGATTCAACTCAGAGATTTCTGGGTTGTTTTGAAGTATAGTTCGGCTGTTGTTGGACTGTCAAGTTGCTGAAACTGATTTGGACTCAGTGGTACTAGTCCAAAAATTCTGTCCAGCCTTTGTCTTGGACCTATACGAAACATTATTGAAGTGGTTCTTATTAGTTAATAGTAGGGTGTTAACTACTGCACACAGAGTGTTTGTCAAAAGGCCTCTTAAGGATTGTGGACTGTTATTTCTTCTCTTTGGGACAATGGTTGTTGGGGACTTGAAATACTTTGTGTTTGGAGGTCTGTTGGTTATCCCTTGAAGGCTGAAATAGTATTTCTTACTCTAGAAAGTGCTGCCACCGAGCTTGACTGTCACGGTTATCAAGACTGAACTATTTTTTGTGAGCTGGTTGTTGTTGCCAATTCAGCTCAAACTAAGTTCATCAAGATTCCCTGTACCTTGGAAAATTTATTAAACCCCTAATTGGAGCCTTTGCATGATGGATTCCTCGGACCTTGAAAGCAAGAGTGCTGCTGAATATGGACAGACTTTGGGAACCCCAGCCGATTCTATGTTGGCTGTAACTACAGTTAAACTTGATGGGACTAACTACTTGGCATGGTCACAATCAGTGAAAATCCATATTTGTAGCAGAGGAAAATGAGAGTTTATTTCTGGGAGCAAGAAAGCTCCCCCAGAGTGATCCATCTTATGATAGATGGATGCAAGAGAACTACACAGTGATTTGGTGGCTTGTGAATTCAATGCAGCCACAGATTAGTCAACACTATCTTTGGATGAACTCGGCTAAGGAAATCTAGGATAGTGTTGCAGAAACCTACTCCCAAAAATTGAATGTTGCCAGAGCCTATAAACTGAGGAGTGATGTGAATAATCTAAAACAGGGGGAGAAGTCACTTGCAGCATGTTTCTCAACTCTGAAATCTCTATGGCAAGAAATTGATCTGATAGAGGCTGTGACATGGGATACCCCCAATGATGTTGAAACATACAGGAAATTAGTTGAAAGGAACAAGGTCTTTGAGTTCCTAACAGGGCTGAATCTTGAATATGACATCACAAAGCAGAACATTTTGTCCAAGGAAAGTGTTTCATTGTCACAAGCATATGCTTTGGTCAGCAGTGAAGAGAGTAGAAGGCAAGTACAGGTTCAAAGAGTCGGCACTAATGATCATTTTGCAAATATGGGGGTTAAACCCAAAAGGATTATAGGAGCTCCCGGTGGCACAAGAAAGAAGGAGGTGGTCTGTGAATATTGCAAGAAGCCAAAACACACCAAGGACAAGTGCACATGCAGCCACAGGTACAGATACAGAGGTTGAGTCTGTCTGTGCACTGTTGACAGCCGTGAAAGTTGAGTATGAGAAGTTTGGAAAGATGATCAGCCAGCTTGAAGGTGTAACTTCATCATCCAACCCTTCTAGAAGTTCAGCCACCACTGCATTTGCTCACTCAGGTATAAGAGCTTCTACTAACCATGCATCCATCTCAGGTAATCCCAAGACCCCTTGGATCATAGATTCAGGTGCTTCTAATCACATGACCAACCTTTCCACTCTGTTTGTTTCGTATGATTTGCTTCCTGGTTGTGACAAAATCACCTTAGCTGATGGTTCTCTTGCCTTTATTTCTGGCAAGGGAACTGTCAAGCCTACAGACTCCTTACTCTTATCTTCCACTCTTCATGTACCTAAATTGAATACCAATTTATTATCTGTAAGTAGCTTGACCAAGTCATTGAATTGTTGTGTAACATTTTTTCCTTCTCACTGTGTGTTTCAGGATCTGGAATCTCAGAAGGTGATTGGGAGTGGCCATGAAGCGAATGGAATATACTTGCTCGACACTCCTGGCCAGTGCCTTGATCATCCCAAGAATGTTGCCTTTGGTTCTACTTCTTTAGAGTCTATCAGTCAAATTATGTTGAGTCATTGTCGTTTTGGTCATTTACCTTTTTTTGCTTTGAGTCATTTACTTCCCGAATTGTTTAAGGGAGTCAGTGTGTCCAGCCTCAATTGTGAGTCATGTCAGTTGTAAAAGCATTGTAGAAACAATTACCCTGTAAGAAATAAAAGATCTTCTTTTCCTTTTCATATTGTGCACACTAATGTGAGGGCCTTACTACTTATCTTCTATGGGGGGCTACAGATATTTCATCCTATTTATTGATGACTTTTCTAGATTCACTTGGATATACCTAATGAAATCCCATGATGAAGTCCCAAGACTTTTGAGGCAATTTCATGAGCTTGTTTTAACCCAATTTGAAACCAGAATTAAGTTTTCAGATCTGACAATGCAAAAGAGTACTTTGAGAAGAGCTTATCATTGTATCTCTTTGACATGGGGGTTATTCATCAAAGCTCTTGTGTTAGAACCTCTGAACAAAATGGAGTTGCTGAAAGGAAAAATAGACATATTGTTGAAGTTGCAAGAAGCCTTTTGTTTGCCTCACATGCTCCTACAAGATTTTGGGGTGATGTTCTTCTTATTGCTACCTATCTTATAAACCGTATGCATCCAGGGTTTTAGGGTTTAAATCCCCCTTCAGTCTTCTTCATCCAGACAGGGAGTTTTTTCTTATTCCTCCTTGTGTGTTTGGCTATACTTGTTATGTTCACATTCCAAGTGCCCAGAGGCATAAGTTTGAACCAAAAGCCTACAAGTGCATCTTCCTTGGTTATTCCCCCACACAAAAGGGTTATTGTTGTTTTGATCCAAAGACTAGCACTCGACATGTCTCTATGGATGTTACCTTTGATGAGCTTTCTCCTTTTTATGGTTCCTCTTAGGAATGACATTGTCAATAGGGAGAGTTTGTCACAAGTATTTGCTCTTCCTCTTCCTGTCCCAATTGAGTCACTTGACAAGCCTGTATCCTCACAAAATGAATCAAAGGAGGATCAGCCACTTCATTCATCTTGCCTTAGTGCTCCTATTCTTTACCTCCTCGTCCTACCCATAATCCCAAGGTGTATCAAAGGCAAAGATCCAGGAATGAGCAATTTGTTTCCCTTACAACAAATGAGGCTCATACACTCCCAATCACATATGGGATAATAGGTACTGCTTCAGCCCCTTTGGAACCATTATTCCCAAATCTTGATGTCCCCATTGCTGTTAGGAAAGGAAAGCGGAAGTGCATTGCACACTGCATTTCCAAACACCTTTCCTATGATCTACTTTCTCCTTCATACTTTGCTTACCTCTCTTCAGTTGCTTCTAACCCCATTCCTAGGTCTGTGTCAGAAGCTCTTGGGATTCTAGAATGGAGAGATGCCATGAAGTCTGAAATGGATGTTCTACACAAGAATGATACTTGGGAGGTGGTGGATTTGCCTGAAGGGAAGGATCCAGTTGGGTGCAAGTGGGTATTTACCATTAAATACAGGGCTGATGGGACTATTGAGAGGTACAAGGCCAAACTTATTGCAAAAGGCTACACATAGACATATGGGATTGACTACCTGGAGACCTTTGCTCCTATTGCCAAGATGACATCTGTTCAAGAGGACTGTTTTCAACTATAGCAAACCTAAAGGAGCTGATCAAAGGATTTGAAAGGATTTCTAATCTGAAAATAAATATGGAAAAGAGTTGCAAAGTGGGTATAAACTTGGAAGATGGGAGGTCGAGGTTATTGCGGAATGCCTTGACTGTTCCATCTCTGCCTGGCCTATGTCATACTTAGGGCTTCCATTAGGGGCAAACCCTAGGGAGAGCAGATTTTAGACCCCAGTGCTAGAGAAGTTTGAGAAGAGACTAGCCTCGTGGAAGAAGAATTATATTCCTTTTTTTTCATTAAACAAAAGGAATAAGATTTTACAAGAATCCCTTGGAGAGGCACGAGATGCAACCTCCCCTAACCGTTACAAAAGATCAAAAATAAAATAACAAAGCTGCCCAGAATAAATGGTCACTAGTAGCCCCCTGTTTAGCAAGATGATCAGCCAAAGCATTTGCCTCCCTGCCCACCCACTGATATCTACATGTTATGTGCCTTATTAAACATTTTAACTTTTTTGATGAGATCCCTATAACTCCAAACAACTGAGTCTGGATTTGACAGCCAGCCCACAATCACCTTAGAATTCCCTTCAATCAATAGGTTCTCCACTCCTAGTTGATTAGCAATCTGAATTCCCTATACTATAGCCAATGTCTCAGCTCTTGTAGAGTCCCCTATCCCTATCGGGCCTGAGAATAAGGATATGATGTTGCCATTTTCATTCCTCAATACTCCTTCAATGCCAGACGGTCCTGGGTTACCCTGGGTGCTTCCGTCAAAATTCAGTTTAGAAAAACCTTTTGGGGGAGTTACCCAAACTATAGTGGCTCTGGTTTTCCTCATCAAAGTGTGTGCAACTGAGGCCCAACTCTAGTGTTTCTTTCTTCCCAAATTGTCCATAAGGTGGCTGCTCTGAAACATCTCCACATACTCCTTCCTCTTTTTGTTAGGCAAACAAAATTAGTTGGTGCAAATGATGATTTTACCTATGTTGGTTGATTCCACCTACATCCAAACAAAACAAACATCCAATCCCAAAGAGTTGCAACAAAGGAACAAGAAACCAGTAAGTTGTAACAGTCCTCACTATGAGAATTGCACAGTACACACCAGTTTGGGGACAAGCAAATAAAAGGCTTTTTTTTCTTTTGTAAGTTCTCCGAAGTATTGATCTTACCAAGGTACACTTCCCCGCAGAAAATAACAATTTTGAGGGGCACAGGCTTTGTCCAAACTTCTTTCGATGGGAAAGGCTCAAAAGAGGTGCTCACACAAAGGGATTTGAAGAAGGATGCACAAGTGAGAACCTTTTGGGATAGGAGTCCATACCCTTTTAGCAGGAGAGGAGGGTCCAAACAGACACTCTCTAGAATGGATAGAAGTTGAGTAACACGAGCAAGCTCCTCCTCCCTTAAGCCCCTACGAAAACCAAAGTCTCAATTCAAGGATAAAGGTAAAATTGGAGGGGGAAGAAGGACAGAGATAAACCTCCTTTTTATAGAGGGAAAGGGCATACAAAGAAGGAAAAAGGTCTTTTAGAGGTTGATTACCAACCCAAGTGTCTTCCCAAAAAGGAACCAGATTTCCAGAGCATGTATCATACCTTACAATTTGAAGGAACTTGGGGAGGACACAATGTATTGCCTTCCACGGTGTTGTTTGGGTAGCTTGATAAGATACCCCAGCATCCCAACCAAATACAGAACACCCATGAATACTAAGCACAACCCTGTGCCACAAACTTTCTCTTTCCAGAGGCCATCTCCATAGCCACTTTCCCAATAAAGCTTCATTTTTTAAGACAAAAAATTCCCTAATCCCAGACCCCCTACCTCTTTAATCCGACAAACTGTCTCCCAATTAACTAAGTGATCATTTTTCTCCTCCCCTGATTCCCAAAGAAATATCTCATCATTTTGTCTAATTTCCTAGCCTCCCTACGTTGGTAAGTAGCTACGTTGGCTGGTTAATTCCTCACACTTGTTGGTAGATTACTCCTTTGATGAATTAAGGAGAAATTGGGCTGCAGTGGCTGCTATAGTTTCCACCAAGATTAAACCACAAGCTGAATGGATGCCCCCATCGGATGGTGTGGTAAAATTGAATTTTGATGGAGCTGCCAAGGTAACCTAGGGCCATAAGGAATTGGTGGGATTCTGAGACCAGTGGGTAAAGGTGATTCAATAAGAGCAAAGCTAATAGCAGCGGTACAAGGTATATAGATGGCTAGTCAAAGGAATTGACTGTTAGGTTTCAGTGGGTTAGAAGATCAGCAAATGCAATGGTTGATTCTCTGGCGAAGCAAGAGGTGTCAAGGGGAGATCTATTTTAGGCTACTTTGAAATTGTGTCTCAAGCTTGGGCAGTTTTGGTGTATATAGTTCAGTACTGGGGGGTAACATCCCGTGCCTCCTCCTAGGCTGATTGTATTTTTGTTATTTGATTTAATAAAATTACTCTCATTTATCAAAAAAAAAGTAGCTACGTTGGCTAACTTACATACTTACTGTTGGTTCGGCTGTTTTTAGTGTTTATGTTAGTCATATTTGTGTCTTAAGTTCTTAGTTATTGGGCCTAACCTTGTTTAGTGTTTTATTTGTTTTATTTGTCTAGGTGTCCCATCACTAATCAGGGGCACTCTCGTCCATTCATGTAACATTATTTTATAATCATCTATATAAGATTGTAGGGCCGGCTGAAGTGAGTATGCCACCTTTCTCAAAACTTCTCTTCTTCTTCTTCTTCTTCTTCTTCTTCTTCTTCGGCTGCTGTGTTCCATGAATGGTATCAGAGCACTAATCCGTCTGTCTGGTTACAGTAAACATGGTATCAGAGCACTAATCCGTCTGTCTGGTTCCAGCAAACATGGTATCAAAGCACTAATCCCTTTGCTATTTTTTGTTTCCTTGTATAAAAAAGAGGTGGTTTCAAAATTTGTCTCACCTTTTGGAACACTCTTGGCTCCTAATTGGGATTTTGAGTTTCATAGGGGACTCAGGGATGATGAAATCAAATCTCTCTCAAGTTGCTATATTTCCTTAATCAGGTTTTTTTGGACCCCTCCAAGCCCGATAAAAGGGTGTGGACTTCTAGACCCAAAGGAACCTTTACTTGTGCTTCTTACTTCAAGTCTATTTCTCAGCATTCTGCTCAACAACCTTTTCCATCAATGGAAATTTGGTGTAGGCTCATTCCCCCAAAGATTACGGCATTTTGTTGGGAAGTATTCTGTGGGAAAGTAAACAACTCTAGATAACCTACAAAAGAGAAGACCCTTCCTCTGTATTTCTCCCAATTGGTGTATCCTCTGTAGAGATCATGGGGAGAATTGTTGCCATCTACTAATATCTTGTCCTTTTTCTATAGACCTTTGGGCTTGACTACTTTCGTTGTTTGGGAGTAGTTGAAGTATACCAGCAGAAGTTCACATGATCTTAACCATTCTACTTTCCCTTGGCCTACAAAAAGAGGGAGAATTATGTGGAGATGTGCTTGCGCTGCCTTGATTTGGACTCTTTGGGAAGAAATGAATGCTAGAATCCTTCAAGAAAAGGAAAGGAGCAGTCAGGAATTGAAAGACTGTGTGTTGCATAGGGCAATACTTTGGCTGAAGACTTTGGAAATCTTTCATCAATTCTCCTTTAATCACCCTTAAAGGATAAGTCAATTACAAGCTGATCTCCTCCATATGAAGGCTCACTGAAGCTGAACTTTGATGGAAGTAGCATGGGTAACCTAGGATTATCCGGAATGGGGGGTGTCTTGAGAAATGAGAAGGGAGAGATTTTATTGCTCTACTTGGGTCCTTTAGGAGTTGGGGACTCCATCAGGGCAGAGCTATTAGCTACTGTACAACATCCGTGGGTACAACTGTGGGTACAACATCTATGGGTGCAATTTGCAAACCAGCTGTGGGTACAACATCTAGTAATTGAAGGAGATTCAAAAGTGGTGGTGGGCTGGTTGAGAAATCCTAAAGATGCTATATGGCGCTACAAGAATGAAATGAAGAAATTTAGTTGGTTGACAAGGAATTTGTTGGTCTCTTTACAATGGGTGGGGAGATCAGCAAATACTTTGTCCGACGTGTTAGCTAAGCAAGGGGTAAATCAGGAATAATTTTTTTGGGCTCAACTGTGGGTACATCTGTGGGTGCAGTTTGCAAACCAGCTGTGGGTTCATCATCTAGTAATTGAAGGAGATTCAAAAGTGGTGGTGGGCTGGTTGGGAAATCCTGAAGATGCTATATGGCGCTACAAGAATGAAATGAAGAAATTTAGTTGGTTGACAAGGAATTTGTTGGTCTCTTTACAGTGGGTGGGGAGATCAGCAAATACTTTGTCCGATGTGTTAGCTAAGCAAGGGGTAAATTAGGAAGAATTGTTTTGGGCTCAGCTGTGATTCCTGTATTTCTTTCCTAGTTTACTTGTAAGATTCAAGGAGGGGCTGCAGCTCGCACCTCTCCCTGGGATGTTGTATGAATTCACAACTCTAAATCATCTTTTGAACTAATAAGATTTACTATTATCCATCAAAGAAAAGGATGTGGCTCTTGTGCTAGATGATGATGCACTATTAGTAATATTTGCTACGTTGTCATTTCCCTTTTTGTCTGTAAACTTTGTCGGAATTAGATATGGATATAGTTTCAAACAAGTGTCTCTGGTATGCTTTGGTTTCTCGCAATGATCACAAACTAACTCCCTCTTGTCTTCTTTCTTCATATCCCTTTCCTTGTTACCTCCAAACTTTGGTTTCACTGCTGTTAAGGCTGATTCCATAGGCTGATATTGTAACATAACCTTTCTCCTACTTTCTTCACTGTGTACTAAGGAATAGGCTTGGGAAAAGGTCACTCTCTCTGGTGAGTAGTTGTTGCCTCACAATATCATATTCTGAATTTAGACCAACTAAGTGTTCAAAAACCGTATTGGTTTTAACCTGTTTTCTGTATGTTTGTGCATCCTTCTGACTTCCCACTCAATTGTCTCTAGGTTATCAGTTTCATGCTACAAAGATTTCAAAGTATTGAAGTAAACTGAAACTAGTTTCTCTCCTTGCTTAAGATTATTGACTTCACATTTCAGCTCATAGGCCCTAGCAACATTAAGTGGCTGGGAGTAGGTTTCTCTCATGATTTCCCAAATTTCCTTAGCAGTTTTGACCCACAAGTAATTTCGGCTGATATGAGGCTACATGGAATTGCATAGCCAAGTCATGACCAAATAGCTCTCCTAAATCCATTTGGCATATAATGGGTCTTCCTTGGCTGGTTTTTTTACATCCCCAATCACAGCCTAATTTCCCTCTACACCCAATAGCCATCATAGCTGACTGAGCCCATTCTAAGTAATTTAGTCCATCAAATTTGATAGTAGTAATCTGAAAAGTATTTCAAGTCATGTTTCCAGCCCCCAAAATATCTTCCCCTTGAGCCTTTAACCCAGTTCTTGCCAAGTAATTTATCAAAAAGAACTATTTTTTTATACTGAAACTGAAGAAATTATCACCCAGAAATTGCTAACAGCCAACTTGGAAAGCTGAAGAAGGTCTAGCAAACACCCAAAAATGTTGAAACAGACCTAGTAATCTCCCAAAGATTATTATCAATCAATCTGGAATACTAAAACAGATCTAATTGTTACCTAGAAACTAATAACAGTCAGAATACTAGGGTTTAAATCAGAGAACTGATCGTGGGTTTGGGAAAACCCTAAAAAATCGAAGGAAATATCAGAAAAACACCAGCCGCTCCTTCCAAATCACTCTTATTGGCTACGTTTATTGCAGCCTAATTGTTAGATATAGCTTCATAGTGCCTTCAAAGTCAATTCCCAATTCTATAAGAAATGTTCTTAGCCAAAGTAACATAGGAACTCCATGCACCATGGCTCAATACTTGGTCTCTACACTTGACCTGACAGCAGTAGATTGTGTTCTTGCTTCCCCAAAGGAAAATATACCACTAACAAAGGTACTATTGGAAGGGATGAAACTCAGTTGTTTAATGGCTGAACCTGTTAAGGTTGATTACCGAATTACGAAAAGATTTCAGCCCATTATTGGAACCAATGTCTTGGTATTTGCAAATCAAAATTTTCTGAATTGATCTTGCACTGAACTGGACCAGGTTTGAAACCCAAAATTGAATTGAGTTTACCTGATATGGAGTCCACAAATTGCATCTCCCAAGTGGTAGTTCATGCCCAAAATTTAGACCTAGATCATCCTCCCAACTGAAGATGGCATAGCTGGAAACTTGAGGTCGATCCTACAACACTGCTTCAACCGATTTTGATCTCCAACTGGTTGGAATCAATGCATCTGTGTGAACCACTTAACCTTTGATGTTTTTTCTTCAAAAACACCACAAAAAGTAATGGATAAACAATGCCCTCCAAGGCTGGTTCGAGCTAGGGTTTATGGGAAGCAAGGGAGAAGAAAGAGAGAGCTAGAGAGAGTCTAGAATAGGATAGTTTGATCTCTCCCTCTTAACCCTATATATAGAGCTCTCTCCTAATGCAATTAGGTCTAATCCAAATCAGATTTGGGTTAGGACTTAATCACACTAATAGAACGGAGATCCTCACCCATTTCCACACCCATATTAGATCCAAATCACATGACAACTTAGTTGTCATGTGCTAGATTAACTAGTCTTACAAGTAAGGGGCTAAGGCCCATTTCCTTTAATGATTCACTTACATAATTGTTGCTAGGCTAAGGCCTGAATAATGTATGGCATAGGGTCCACAAAGGTCTAATATAAGTCCATAAGGGTTCAGCTCATGTTTGGAAAGAAATAGGCCAAATTCATGGCATAAGGTTAGTGAACTTCAGACTAATCAAGTTGGGCTCAGTTTTGGCCCACACTTAAGTCTAATCCACAAAGGTCTAATATAAGTCCATAAGGGTTCAGGTCATGTTTGGAAAGAAATAGGCCCAATTCACGGCATAAGGTTAGTGAACTTCAGACTAATCAAGTTGGGCTCAGTTTTGGCCCACACTTAAGTCTAAGTGATCTTTGGTTTCAACAACCCTATGAAGCCCAAGGATAATGGACTGATATGAGATAAAGCCCATCAGGTTTTAAGCCTCATAATGGTCTCTTGCCTTTAACCTTTCAGCCCTAAATGATCAAAACACTGTTCACAGGGAAGGACCTCTTCACTGACTACAAAGTGCAGCACCAAAACCTCTACTTAGATGGATCCTGAGATTAAAACCTTTTGAAAACCACTGCCGGCGGTTTTAGGTTTCCATTAAAGAGAGTGTAAACCATGATACTCATTGTCTAACAAAAGGGCTGATCTTATCACTATGATCACCCACTTAGGTAATATCTTAAGCTGCTCCAACATACCTACGTATTTGACCTTAAGTGGATCTCACTGGTTGGCATATCTAAACCAACACAGTCTAAGACCTAATGTAGTATCATAATCAAGTATGAGGTTAAGCGCAACTTTCTAGTTTTGCCTATCTATCTCCAAGGTCCATGGTATATTTGGAAATTTTTCCAGGTTCAGTGCTTCTTACAAACACCCATTAACTATACTTAGGGTCTAACCTATAGCTGAGACAAGTTGCTCCACTAATTTAGTAACAGGCTTGTCAAGATGAACTTCTCAAGTTTAGCCAATGTCTAAGAACTTTCTAAACTAACACAAGTTTCTTAAGTGTCCAGTTTAAGGAGTAAATCACAAAAACATACCAATCTGAACATAAAACAATAATGTACTGATATTTTTCCAAGAATTCGTTTCTATTTTGGGAAGACACTTGGGTGGGCAATCAACCTCTAAAAGATATCTTTCCTTCCCTTTATTCTCTTTCCCTTTTTTAAAAAGGAGGTCATTTCTATATTCCTTCCCCCTCTGGTCTTACCCTTATCCTTGAATTGGGGCTTTGGTTTTCGTAGGGGATTAAGGGAGGCTGAACTTGTTTGTGTTACTAAACTTCTATCCATCTTTGACAATGTTTATTTGGACCCCTCTTTTCCTGAAAGAAGAGTGTGAACCCCTATCCCAAAAGGTTCCTTCTTCAAATCCCTCCGTTCTAGTACTTCCCTTTATCCTTTCCCAATATGAAAGAAGTTTGGACTAAGCTTGTTCTCTCCCCCACCCCCCAAATAGCTGGTTTTCTCTATTTGTCCCCAAACTGGTGTGTGTTGTACAAATCTCATAGTGAGGACTATTACCACTTACTGATTTCTTGTTCCTTTGCTATAGCTCTCTAGGATTGGATGTTTTTTTTTGTTTTGGTTTTTTTTTTTTATTTAGGTGGAATCAACCAATAGAGGTAAAAGAGGGAGCAGTATGTGGAGATGTTTAGAGCAACCACCCTATGGACAATTTGGGAAGAAAGAAATGCTAGAATTTTCCAAGATAAGGATAGATCCTTTATAAAAGTGAAGGAATGTATTTTAACTAGGGCCATTCACTGGTTAAAATCCTTGGTTCTTTTCAATTCTTTCTTACTTGATGACATTTGGAGGAATTGGGTTGCAGCTGCACACAATTCGGTTAGGAAAACCAGGGCTGCAACAGTTTGGGTAACTCCTCCGGAAGGGGTTATTAAACTAAATTTTGATAGAATCATTCAGGGTAACCCTGGACTGTTTGACATAGGAGGAGTCTTGAGGAATGAGAATGGGAACATTGTATTATTATTCTTAGGTCCGGTGGGGATAGAGGATTATACAAGAGCTGAGTTGTTGGCTGCAGTACAAGGAATTCAGATTGCTAATCAACTAGGAGTGATAAAGGGGATTCTAAGATGATTGTGGTCTGGTTGTCAAATCCAAACTCAGTTGCTTGGAGTTATAGGGATCACATTAGAAAAGTTGAATGTTTAACAAGGAACATATCATGTAGATACCAATGGGTGGGTATGGAGGGAAATGCTTTGGCTGATTATCTTGCTAAACAGGGGTTTGCTAGGGACCGGTTATTTTGGGCAGCTTTGTAATACTTTTTCTATGACCAGCTTTAAGGGCATACAATGTCTAATATGTAAAGTAACTTAAGGTCAGGTCAAATTTTTATCACCAATTGATCTAGGCCAATTAGCATCAGTGTAGGCTTAAATCTTAAGATGACCATGCAAGTGCATAACAACCCTTTTCTAGTGTTCCTTTTAAATGACAAAGAATATTGTCAACTACAATTAAGTGTGGGATTGTAGGCTGGTACATATACTATCTATCAATCAGCCATGGGTATGACACCCTTTAAAGCTCTTTATTGAAGAGTCTCCTCCCATACTGTCTTATGAATATGTTTCTTCCAAGGTTGCAGCTGTGGAAACTCAGTTAATTTCAAGGGATGGAATCCTTAGGTTACTTAAATCAAACCTGGCTAAGGCCCATCAAAGAATGAAGGCCCAATACGATGCCCATCACTGCCAACTAGAGTTCTAGGTCAGTGATACTTCGGGCTTGGCACAAGCTCACACCAAGGTACTTCGGGCTGTTTAAGGTCCTAAAAAGAGTGGGCCTTATTGCTTATTGACTGGAGCTCTCAGCCACCTCAAAGTTGCATCGAGTGTTTCACATTTCACTCCTTGAGAAGATTGTTGCGCCCCAGACTACAGTCTCTCCTACATTGCCTCAGTTCACTGAAGAGGGGGACCTTGACACAGTACCTATTCAAATTGTGGATTTCTGTGGTGGGTCTGCAGAGGAAGACAGGTCATACCCGAAGCCAAGATGGAATGGCTCGGCTTCCACTGCAGTATGCCACCTGGGTGCCCTACATTCTGTTGCATGAGTGATTTCCTAATTAGGACCTTGAGGTTAAGGTCAATGTTAAGGGAGGAGGAATTGGTGAAGCCCAAACAGCCCATGGGAAGTTAGCTTGAGCCCAATAGCTTGTGCAGGCCATGTTCCGATCACTCATCACTTCACTAGAAGACAAAGGGGCTAGCATGCCACATCTGCAGATCCTCTATCAGAGTTGGTTACACTGCCACATGAAGATATTCTCTTGATGATTGTATTGGAAGGCCAGCTATATAAGGCCCCAAAAGTGTAACAAGTGGAATCAGTGAATGAAAACCTATCTTTTCTCCCCCCTTCTCTCTTATCTTCTTCCTCACCCCTGTTCTTTCATCACTCAACCTTATTAGGAGGTTAAGCCACGCTCGAAGGGGCTTCTGTGGTGAGTGGTTCTCATCACAGGATGTATGAACTGTTTAGGTAAGTGAGTAGTATTAGATAAGGGGAGAAATCTGTGGAATGTATTACTCATCCCTTTAGACCTTGTGGGAAGAAATAGAACACTTGTAAGACCTTAAGTGGAGAGATCCATTAGATGGTGAACAATGAAGGAAGCACATGGAAAAACATAGGGTATATGATCTTTTAGCTACACTCAACATTGCTTTTAACTTAATGAGACAACATATTTTAAGTAATGATGTTCTTAGACTCAACTTTACAACAATACCCCTGACATAAAACGATTGATCTACTCTTGGTTTATTTTCCTATTAATTGTTCTTTTTCATAAGATACACATCCTGCATTTAGTGAATCTCTCTCTCTCTCTCTCTCTCTCTCTCTCTCTCTCTCTCTCACTCACTCTCTCTCTCTCTCGGGTAACTTAATCATGTTATGTCAAAATTCTGAAACATTGCCTTTAACTGGGCATTGTATTAGCTAATTTCTTTATGTACTTGGTAACGCCCTTTGTCATTTCCATTTGCACTATCTAGAGCTAATCTTCTCTGCTGACAGGCTATCTGTTTGATGCTTTCAGTTCTGCAAACAGCTCGATTACCAAATATCAAGGTACATATTGAATATTATATTTTTTTTCTCAAAATTCATGGATTACACTTCTAATTATTTTCCTTCTATTCAGGTTTCTTCAGTGCTTCTTTGTTGTGCATTTTTTTATGACATATTTTGGGTCTTCTTGTCTCCACTTATATTCCATGAAAGTGTTATGATTGCGGTAAGTCAAACTATCTGTTCTCCTTTACTTCACTCATTTTGTATTCTTTTAATATGGAAACGATGTCTTTGTTATGTTAGGCTTATAATTTTTGAGCTTAGAAAATTAAAAGAAAATGTGCACATTACAAGCTTAAGAATATGCATGGTAAAATACAATAGTCAATATATATTATGCTTTGTATAGACAAGCATTGGTGTTTAACCATTATTTTTATTTTTATTTTTACTTTTATTTCATAAAAGTTTAGTTTCATTTATAAGAAGACCTCTTGTGTTTAGAACCTTATGTATATGTGTACAGAATTCAAAGCAATAAACAAAAGGAAATTCATTATATTTGTCTTAAGTAGCCATTTGATAACATCTTAAGTAGTGATCTGAATGATTTATTGATTTGCCTTTTAATGAATAAATTATTTTAAGGAGGTTGTAAGCTCTTTAATTGTTGAAATTTTATTGATTTCTGTACTCTTAAGTATTTTATTCATTATGAGAAATATAGTAAAATGACACTTTTCCTGCTACATACAACATACATATAAAATTAGTCCCACTACATTGCAAACATCTATCTTGTTTAGAACCGTATTCAGCTGGACTATCTCAACAGCCTTGTATTAAAATATCAACCAGTTTATATTCAATTTTCACAAATGGTAGGCATATCTCCTTAGAGACCATCTTCTCTCTAATAAAATGCCTATACATTTCAAAATGCTTAGTTTTGTCATGTTATACTAGACTGTAATCAATAATTAATGCAGCCTGACTATGAAAATATAGGTTTATAAAGCCTTGCATTCAAATTCATGTAAAGGAATCTTTTATCCAAAATCCACAAGCTTCATATGCCATCACCATATTCAACTCTATATCAGAATGAGTCACCACTAACTGCTTTTTACTTCTCCAAGTAACTAGTTTGGCCCTAAGCAGATGTACAATACCCAGAAGTAGATTTTTTATTTGATAATTAACCATCAATTTTATTAAATACTAATGGTAATTAACTAATAACATAGTAACTAGTATCCCTACCATATGATTTAATTTTCAACTGAGCCCTCCCCCCAAAAAAATAAAAATAAAAAATACTAATTCGTTGCTATCCCTTTTTGCTGATGTCTCAGCCATGCAATTAGTTGATCTTGGTACCCACTGGATTTTTCACTTGCATATTTAGTAAACCATCCAAATTTCTTCATTTCATTTCAATATGCTCACAAAGCACTCCTATTCATCAGCCACATACTCACCACCATCCAATCTCCTTCATAGTAATTTAGTAATGCATGTTGCTTGTCCACTGGACACCCTGGATAACTGCCCTAAGCTTAATGACCCTGGATTCCCTAGACTCCTACCATCAAATTTAAGCTTAAAAAATCCCCTCCCGATGGTAGCCATCTTGTTTGAATCGCCAGCTTTTTGGTTGAAGTTTTGGTCACTTCCCCCCACTTTCTAATGATATCATCTATTGAGAAAGAAATGAAGGAATCCTATGAGAAACAAACAACAGATCAACCCCAAACAATAAAAACCTTGAACACTCCACACCCAGAGAAACAAACCACAGATCAACCCCAAACAAGAAAAACCTTGAACACTCCACACCCAGCCCACACACCCAATTAGATCACAAGCCGACCCAGGACTTGACCCTCATCTCACTTTTCTAGAGACCAAACCTGACAAACCTCTCTATCTATGCCTTCATTCAAAAGAAACAGAACTCACGCACCCCAAACTTCCTACAGAAATATTAGAATCCTCTTTCTTTTTCTTGACAACTTTTTTTGTCTTCTTCACCCTCTTTTTAATTCCAACCCCAAATAGGCCCCCTTCTATCTAGAAAACACCTTTGAAACTGTCACAGATCTGTTGAATTTCTGGTGCCTAATCTTTTAACTGCATTAGGAGGACCCTCACAAATCTTTTTATCTCCATTACTCTCATTAATCCTTTCAATCTCTAAGACTGTTCTTCTCTGTTATGGTTCAGACCTGTACTTGTTTCAGTTGTAAATAACAGAAGAGTAGAGAAGAAAGAGAGAGAAGAGACAACAAAGAGAAGAGGAGAGAAGAAGAAATAGAAGAGAAAGGCTGGTTTGAACTAGAGAATTCTATCTCTCTAGTTGGCCAGATGTTATTTATAGATTTCTAATTAAAAGAACAAAGACATTTATGCACCTACTTAAGTATGGGACACAACACTTAAACCAAAACATAACAGACATTACACCTCACTCTTAGCATAAAACAAAATGATCAAACTACCCCTCTACAGCTGATTCTAACACTCTCCCTCAAGCTGGTGAGTATGTCATTACTCCCAACTTGTTACATATGTAATCCACACTCTTCATCAACTCAAACCTTTGGTGAAAAAGTCTGTCCATTGACTTGTTGTATTTACATATGCAGTACTTATCACTCCACTAAGTACCTTCTCCCTCACAAAGTGACAATCAATTTCTATATGTTTTGTTCTTTCATGGAAAACTAGATTCGAACAAATGTGAACTGCAGCTTGGTTGTCACAATATAGCTTCATATGAGGTTCTTCAACCATACTAATTCACATGTAGTGTGTTCCATGGCTCTAAGTTCAGTTTTAGCACTACTTCTTGCCACCACTATCTTCTTGCTCTTCCATGACACCAAATTGCCCCCAAGAAAGGTACAATACCCTGTAGTGGACCTCTTATCAGATATTGAACCAGCCCAATCAGCATTTGTGTATCCCTCTATCTTAAGACTTCTTCCACTCTTATATAATAAGCCACGACCTGAAGCTCTCTTCAAGTACCATACAATCCTTAGAACTGCATCCCAATGTGGAACCCAGGGGTTCTGCATAAATTGACTCACCACACTAACTACAAATGATATCTAGCCGAGTAATGGTTAGGTAATTCAACTTACCCACCAACCTCTTATACCTTTCAAGATCTTCAAATTCTTCACCTGCATCACAACTTAACTTGACATTTGGTTCCATGGGTGTTTTGGCAAGTTTGGCACCTAATAATCATGTCTCTTCTAACAGATCAAGAACACACTTCCTTTGGAACAAATTAATACCATGCTTAGACCTTGCTACTTCTATCCCCAAGAAATATTTTAATTTTCCAAGATCATTTGTCTGGAAGTGATCATGTAGAAAGATCTTTAGACTATCAATCCCCAAATTGTCACTACTGATAATAACAATGTTAGTCAATAATCTGAATCGTAACAAAATACTGAATGGTCAACCTGACACTGTCTCATGCCAAATTCTTTCACCACTTCACTGAATTTGCCAAACCATGCATGGGGAGACTGTTTAAGTCCATAAATGGCCTTCTTGAGTCTGCACACCTTAATATCCTCCCCCTAAGCTACAAACCCTGGTGATTGATCCATATAGACCTCCTCAAGAAGGTCACCATATAATTCTTGATGTCCAGATGAAACAAAGGCCAATCATACATAGTAACTAAGGATTTCAAAACATGGACTGAACCAATCTTAGCAACAGGAGAGAAGATCTATGTGTAGTCAACACCATACAACTGTGAGTAGCCTTTTGCAACTAACTGAGCTTTCAACCACTCTACACTACCATCTTGTAATTACTTGATAGTGTATACTCACTTATAACCTACAACATGTTTGCCAGGAGGGAGAATGGTGAGATCCCACATATGATTATAAGCCAGAGTTGAGAGTTCTTCCATTGCATGGCGCCACCCTGGAGAGGCAAGTGCTTCCCGGACATATTTATGAATAGAAACAGAAGGCAACATATAAACAAACTGGTGATGGGAAGCAAAAAGTGAGATACAGAAACATAATTTAAAATGGGATGAAGGGTGCAACTATGTTTACCTTTCCGCAATGCAATAGGAAGATCAAAGTTAGAGACAACGGGTGGGGCTGGTGCGGGAACAATGCTGGATTTGCCGACGGTGAGGAAGCTGGAGGAAGAGCCAGTACATGTTGATGTGTATACGCTTGTTGGATGGGTGGTCGTTCAATAGGAAGCTGCATTAGAGGTGGAAGCTTGGTCACAATTGGAACAAGAGGAATGGGGTCCTCAATGGGAATGTTGTCAACTCAGTTCAAATCAAAGAAGAACCAGGAAATGAAAGGGTGTGTTCTATTGAGTCACATGCCTAGAAAAGTTATCGTATATATGAGTGTACAAAGTTATGGAAAGGACAGTTGTGTCCTCTTACAAGAAAGAATAAAACAAAAGAATAGTGTACATAAGTTACAAGATAAAAGAGTGGTCCCAAAAGCTAAAAAAGGAAAGAAAATGTAAGAGACATAAATCTGTCTCTACACCCCCCTCAAACTAATGGTGAGGTACGAGCATCCGTTTGTCAACTAGAAACTGGTGACAAGCACGGGTCATAGCCTTTGTGAATAAGTTAACAAGCTATAGGGAAAAAGACACGTGTGACAAAGATATGTGTCCAGTAGAAAATTGATCTCTAATGAAGTGGCAGTCAACCTCTATATGTTTGGTTTGCTCATGGAAGACAAGGTTGGATGCAATCTTGATAGCGCTCACATTATCAACATTAATAGGAACTGGAGATGCCAAGGTCATCAAGGAGGGCTCTTAGCCATATAATTTCACTGTAGATGGAGGACATCACCCTATACTCAG
Source organism: Nelumbo lutea (assembly GCF_056320005.1). Lineage (NCBI taxonomy): Eukaryota > Viridiplantae > Streptophyta > Magnoliopsida > Proteales > Nelumbonaceae > Nelumbo > Nelumbo lutea. Next base: position 67,486,822 of record NC_142686.1, read on the forward strand.
CCTCAGTAGAAGACTTGGAGATAGTCAATTGCATTTTATACTTCTAGGATATGAGAGAGTCGCCAAGAAAAACACACTAGCCAATAGTGGAGCATCTAGTACCTGGGCATCCTACCCAATCAGCATTTGCACAAGCGGATAAGCTGAGAAAAGATGTAGGAAAGAAAATGCCATGTGAAAGGGTTCTACGAATGCATCTCATAATACGACGAACTATAGTCATGTGTAGTTGTTGAGGAGAAGAGACAAACTGACCGACTACTTGGACAACATAAGAGATATCTAGACATGTCATGGTGAGGTAGATATGACTACCAACAAGTTGTCGATAAAGAGTAGCGTCTTCTAGGGGGTCGCCATCATCCTTTGAAAGTTTCAGATTCATCTCAAGAGGCGTGTCAACCTGTTTGTCATCACTCAAGTTTGTAGATTTCACAAGATCCATTGCATACTTGTGTTGATTAACAAAATGCTCATGGGAAGAATGAGTGACTTCTAGTCCCAAGAAATAAGTCAGATGGCCAAGGTCCTTCATCTTAAAGGACTAATTGAGAAGTTGTTTCAAAGAAGAAATGCCATGACCGTCATCACCGGTAATTTACCCTACCTTGCCCTGTCCCTATAAGGAACGGGGATCCCCAAATTTACCCTACCTTGCCCTGCTCATTCCTACATATATACTTACAAATTTATTCTTTTATATTTTTTAAACCTACCTAGAACTATTTTATATTATGTAATATAATATAGTATAATTATATAGTCAGGGTGGGTTCAAGGTCAGGGTCGGGGCGGGGTGGACAAATACCATCCCAGCCCCGTCTCCAATCCCCAAAGTTTTGGGTTTCCCCGAACCCCAATCAGTGGTCAAAAAACCCTCCGTGACCGAGGAGGGGACGAAGCGAGGCCCCATGGGGATGAGCCAAATTGCGATCTCTATCCCTCAGGCTCCATTGTTTCCTATACCTATGCATGTCTTTGGTTGTCAATGCTTCGTCCATGATTTATCCTCCACTCGTGGTAAGCTTGATCCTAAGGTTATTGTTTGTGTTTTCCTTGTTATCCTCTTTCTCAGAAGGGTTATTGTTGCTTTAGTTCTATTTCAAAAAAAAAAAAAAAAAAAAGAACTTTGTTTCTAGGGACGTCTCTTTCTTGAAAATGCCCTATTCCCCTCTTTCTTCTCAAGGGGGAGAGGTCAGGTGAGGAGAAACAAAAACAGACACAGGTTTGCTTACCTTCTCCTCCTGACCCTCCTTCATTCTAGGTCTTTCGTAGACAAAGCTACAAAAGCCAAGGCCAACAGAGTTCAATAGCTATGGAGCAACCTATAACTATGCAACCAATGCCATTGGACTCTAGGGGTTGGATCCCTCACCCAATCTAGGTACCATTATTCTAGTTGATATTCTCAAACCTATTGACATTGACACCTCAGCTTGTGATCTGGACCTTCTTATTACAAAAGGGAAAGGTGTCAAATCATGCACCATACACCATCATATGGCTCATTTTTTTTATCTTATGAGAACATCTCACCCTCATTTCATGCTTTCCTTTCTGCCATTGATAGTGTCCTCCTTCCTAAGAGTGTTGCAAAGGCCTTAAATGTTCTTGAGTAGATAGATCAATGAAGGAAGAGATTAATGCCCTACATAAAATTGCTACATGGAAGTTGGAAGATCTTCTTAAGGGAGAGGAACATGTGGGGTGCAAATGGGTGTTCTCTGTGAAACATAAGGAAGACAACACAATTGAGAGATACAAGGATCGCTTGGTAGAAAAAGATTTTACACAGGTTTATGAAGTTGATTATGTAGAAACTTTTGCTCCAATGGCAAAGGATGAACTCTATTTGGGTTCTCCTCTCTTTAGCAACAAATCTATATTGAGAACTCCATAAATTAAACATAAAAATTGCCTTCTCGAATGGTGATTTGGAGGTGTACTGATCCAATCTCTTGCTTTTGTGCCAAGAGCAGTGAATACAACCTACAAATTGAAGAACTCTTTATATGGTCTAAAACAATCACCAAGGGCTTGGTTTAGCAGATTTCACCAAATGGGTTTTAAACAGTGTCAAACTGATCACACACTCTTTTTGAAGGAAAAAGGAAAGATGACAACCTTGATTGTCTATGTGTATAAATGGTGATTAGGTCTCAAAGATACAGAGGCTAAAGAAGTTATTGGGATTGGAGTTTCCCTCTCTCAACAAGGAATCTTCATCTTTCAAAGGAAGTATGCCCTTGATCTCCTGAAAGATATAGGGAAGCTTAGGGCCAAACCAGTTGATACTTCTATAGAGATGAATCACAAACTCGGGGACTGCAATAATGAGCCCATAAAAGATTCAAATCATTACCAAAAGCTTGTATCTATGACTAGGCCAGCATTGCATATGTAGTGGGAGTCCTTATTCAGTTCATGCATGCACCCAAAGTAGCACACTTAGAAGCAGCACACAGGGTTCTCAAGTACCTAAAGAAATTCCCAAGGACAAGTCTTTTATTCAGGAATTATGGACATATGAAAGTTGATGTTTACATTCATGCTGATTGGGCAAGTTTTGTGAATTATAGAAAATCTACTAGTGGGTATTATACCTTTGTGGGGGTAAATCTTGTTACATGGAGAAGAAACAAAGTGTGGTGGCCAGATTTAGTGCAGAAGTAGAAATATTATGGGTTAAAAGTTTATTAGGTGAATTGGGTTTTCCTCTACATAGTCCTATGCCACTCTTATTGTGACAATAAGGTTGCTATCAATAATATTGCAGTCAATCCTATTCTTCGTGATAGAACCAAGCACATTGAGGTAGATAAACACTTTATCATAGAGAAACTGGAGAAGGGAGAAGTGTGCACTCCATATGATCTTTGTGACAAGGGATTGAACTCCATGTGGCATTATGATCTTTGTGACAAGTTGGGGATGATTGATATCTACACCCCAACTTGATGAAGGAAGGTGAAAATCCATCAAATGGATGGCCGAACCATGCTATATGGCCAGGCAAATTTTCAAAAAAAAATTCTTTAGCCTTCCGGGAATCGCACTCCCTGTTTTAGAAAATTTGCATTTTTCTATGATCAATCTTGACTGAAATCGAACCAGATTTGAAACCAAACAAGAGGGAGATGTATACCTGATACGGATTCCACAAATGTAGATCTCAAGGTGGTAGTTCACACCCAAATCAAATCCCAAAACTAGCTTCCACTGAAGATGGTGCAGCTAGAAGTTGAAGCCAGTTCAGCAATGCAGTTTTCAGCAAAACTGCAATCCAATTCCTTGAATCGAACTGGGGAGCTGAGTACGATTTTTCTCTGTATTTTTCTTGCAAAAATCAAAGAGAGAACTGATCAAGATCAGTCCCGAATACTGAGATCGAACTACGGTTTCTTGGGCGACAAGAGGAGAAGAGAGAAAGCTGAATTGTAGAGAGACAATGAGTAGTTCGGTCTCTTCTTTTCTTTATCCTTTATGGAGCACCTCTCCTAATTGAATTAGGAGTTTATCCAAATCTTTATTTGGATCCAAACTCTATCATAAGATAGGTCTTATCTTCTTAAGAAAATGGGTGCTCCTTACCCATATCCAAACATATTCACCCATGTCATATGACAGCTTAAGCGGTCATGTGACATTTTGATTAATCATATTAATCATGGGCTTTAGGCCCATTAACTATATAGCTCACGACCCAAGAGTGTTGCTGGCTTCTTTAGGTTTGATTTGTATGGCGTGGGACCCCACAATGACCTCGCATAAGCCCACATGGGTTCGGCCCAACCTCTGTGAAAAGGCTTGGCCAAATTCACTGCCAAGTGCAGTGAACCCCTGAGCTCATCATTATGAGCTCAAAATGGACCCAACATTTATAGTTAAGCGGTCCTTGAATCCAGCCATCCTACGAAGATCCAAGGATAATGGACTTAAGTAAAATATAGCCCATCAGGTAATTAGCCCCTAATGGTCAATTACACTTAACCTCTCAGCCCACAATGATCAAACACTACCCGACAAGGAAGGACCTCTCCCCTGACTGCAAAGTGCAACGTCACTCTCTGCTCGGATGGATCCCAGGAATTAAAACCTTTTGCAAACACTTTTCTTAAAACATAATATATATATATATATATATATATCATATAAATATATTTTTCAAAACAAAATCTCAAACATGGTGAAATCCACTACCGACAATTTAAGTTTCCATTAGAGAGAGTACAGTCCCAATCATTCACTTTGTCCGAAAAATGGGCCAATCCTATCACTATGATCACCCACTCAAGTGAATTCTCAAACTGCCCCAACATACCCAGGTTTTGACCCCCAAAGGATCTCACTGATTGGCATATCGAAGACAGCTCGATCTGACACCCAATGCAGTACCATAATCAAGTCTAGGGGTTATGTGTAACTTTTCAGTTTTTCCCATCAGTTTCCATGGTTCAGTGCATAACTGGAAAATGGTCTAGGTTCAGTGTTTCAATCAAACACACACTACATGTGCTTCGGGTCTAACCCTAGCAGCTAAGACAAGCTACTCCAACTTCTTTAGTAGCACATAGGGATTATGTGTAACTTTTCAGTTTTTCCCATCAGTTTCCATGGTCCAGCGCATAACTGGAAAATGGTTCAGATTCAGCGTTTCAATCAAACACACACTACATGTGCTTCGGTCTAACCCTAGCAGCTGAGACAAGCTACTCCAACTTCTTTGGTAGCACATAGTGTCAGCCTTGGCAGGATAAACTTCCCAAGTCTATCCAGCCGCTGAGAACATTTTAAACTAACACGAGTCTCATAAGTGTCCAGTTTAAGGGGTAATTTTCACAAAAACATACCAATGACAACATGAAACAATAATGTTTGGCTACCCTACACAATAAATATTAAAGCTAGCACTGCCAGCCAAGACTTTTGCCTCTCTAAGTATTTTGCTTTTTCTCTTCTCCCTCTTCTTATTCTTCTTCTTCTCTGAAATCAGAAATCATTAAATAGGATCTATATTCAAATCTTTGGGGTATTTTAGGGCTGTTCTAATATGGATAATTATGATTATGTTGGTGATATCTATATATAGAAATTGTCATCTATTTTTTCTTATAATAATTTTTTTTATCATCAAAAATATCTTTGCTTATGGATCTTTATTTCCTTCTACAAATTGTTTTATGACATTATAAATGCTAGAGGAATGGAGGATGCCAAAATACATATTTATAGTTGTATATTAATCTAGTTACAAACTCCATTGACATGACTACTTCTTTGATTTGTAGGTTGCTCGTGGTAGTCATAGTGGTGGAGTGGCCATTCCTCTGCTTTTGAGAATCCCTCGATATTTTGATCCCTGGGGTGGATATAATATGGTTGGCTTTGGGGACGTTCTTTTCCCTGGTTTGCTTATTTCCTTTACTTACAGGTATCATTTTAGTCTATTTATTTAAGGTATTATTTTCATTTTCCTAACCCTAAAGTTGTATTTACACATATTATATCCATATATTAAATAGGTTAGAAATTGGGGAATATTCAATTCCCTAGTTTCTCCGGCAACTTAATGAACCATATTGGTTTTCGTATGGTTCATTCTTTACATAGTTATTTAAAAAATATATGACATGAACTGAAACAACCGTCACTTTCATTCTTGTAATGATTGTTGTTGAATTATGAACCATCTAATTGTTTGTGCAGTTTATTTCCTATTAGTCTGTCTAGATTTATTTTTACTTAGTTGGACTGTTATTTCTTTATTTGTTATTGCTGCAAGAGCAACAATCATGACCACTAATTGTTAATGGGCCCTTAAGTACCCTTTATTGGACTATTATTTCTTTATTAATTACCATAAACAATAATGGGGCAGCAATTATGCCCAATAATTGGATCTTTTCTTCCTGTGTTCTCTTATTCTCCTCTTCCCATCTGTTTTCTGCACTTATTAACCAAATTAATTATTGATTTTATTGATGAATTGAAGAATTATATTCAAAAAGTTGGTATAAAAGAAGTATTTCTCTATTGGTCAAGGATCTTTTTCCTAATCATAGATGATTTTTGGGTAGATTGGTGCCCAGGAGAGTCTCTATTAGAAGCAGTTTGAAGATGAGAAATCCAATCTGTTGTGTCTAATCTGAGACCATGCCAAGAAATGATGTACAACAGTGCTCCCAGCCCATAAATAAAAAATACATTATAAATACGGGGAAGATGATTGTTTTGTAACCTTCTTTCCATCTTATTGTGCCTTTCAGGATCTGAGTACGGGGAAGATGATTGGCAGTGGACATTGTAGAGAACACTGATGTGGGCCCCACAGCTATGGTCGCACTGTGTTCGTAGGGTAGAATGTGTTCTAGTCATCCTAGGGTTAGCTGGTGGTCAGTTGGTTATTTCAGTTGTTATTTATTTTAGTTTTATTTTGTTCTATTTGTTATGTAAATACTAAGGGCAGATCTGTCCTTTCCATGTAATGAGCATAACCTATAAATACTAAATAAAAGTGGCGGTGGCAGAACATTAAGATTTTGTCCCTCCTATCAACCCTTGTGTTCTACTGCTCTCTCTTCTCTTTCTCCTCTCTTCTCTATACCTTTTCTTCTATTTTCGAACCTAAAATCTATTAGGGTTCAAGGCTGATAGCAGTCTTGAACGTCTACTTGGTATCAGAGCTAGGGTTTCTCATGTGAGTCTAGTCCAGCCGACCACATGAGAACCATCTAGGGCTGGAAGTTGAGAAAGTGGAGTTCGTTGACTGGTTCTTGGAGATTGCCAGAGGGTTTAGTAGCTGTTGAAGACTTGCCACAGTTGTAGAGTGTTGGTGATCAGGAAGAATCAGAGAAGGCTAGGGTTCGGGTAACCTTGGAAGGCAACGAACAGCATTCTCTTGTAAGTTTTTTATTTTCTACGAGAAGTACTATCAGAGAAGATAGGTTGGACCTATATAGAAAGGGCGGCCGAATCACTCTAGGGTTTTCTTCTTTCTGTTCTCTAGGGTTTTGTCTTAACCCTACGGCAAACCCTAATGCTGGGTCGAGCCTTGTGATCTACCTGTGAAGCTCTTCTTAAGTTTCTCCTCAGCATTGATCAGTTTTAGGGTTTCATATTAACCCTACTACAAGTCTTATCTGTACGGTACTGCCTAGAATGTGTGGCTGAGAATTTTTTTAAGGACTAATTAAAACCCTAATTCTGCTTCAGCATATCAGATTATTCTCCAAGTTGTTTTCACATTTTTCTTGGGTTTCGAACTCTCTTAAGGGGTGAAAACTGTACGGACTGCTGCTATTGTGTTTGCTAATTGGTTTCAAATCAAACTTATACCTATTTCATGCACATATACCGTGAATACAGATTGGTTCTATATTGATTTTTGATTGTGATTGATAGTCCAAGTGTTGTTCTTTGACTGTAGTAACCCTAATTTTTGAGACTATTGGTTTTTGGCCAAAATGGAGTTTAAGAATCAGGTAGAAGGCAGTTCTGGGAACAACAGTTATGGTGGTGTTTCTGAGATAGGTTTTCAGATTACAACCGTAAGATTTGATGGATCAAACTATTTGGAATGGGTCCAATCAGCCATGATGGCTATTGGGGGAAGGGGCAAAGTAGGGTATCTCTTGGGAGATGTGAAAGAACCCTCCAAGGGAGACCCCATGTATACCAAGTGGGTCCAAGAAAATTACTTGGTTATGACATGGCTATGTAACTCTATGCAGCCCCATATCAGCCGAAATTACTTATGGGCAAAGACAACCAAGGAGATATGGGATGTTATGAAAGAAACTTATTCTCAACCCCTTAATGTCGCCAAAGCATATGAATTGAAATGTGAAGTGAATACTCTTAAACAAGGAGAAAAACCGGTTTCGGTCTACTTCTCTACCTTGAAGTCCCTATGGCATGAGATTGATCACTTAGAGACTCTTGAGTGGGAGAGTCCCAAAGATGCACAGACCCATAGAAAGCACATCAAGACAAACAAGGTGTTTGAGTTTCTGGTAGGCTTGAATTTAGAGTATGATATTGTGCGGCAACAGATTTTGACCAAAGACAGTGTGACCCGCTCTCAGGCATACTCCTTAGTGCATAGTGAAGAGACCAGGAGGAAGGTCATGATGCAACCTCAGCCTCTTACACCGGCCCTTGTAGCTGTTAAACCCAAATCAGGGGGTGATTTAGAAAGGGACAGGAAGAATGAAGATAAAAGGGATGTGGTATGTGAGCATTGTAAGAAACCCAAACACACAAAAGAAACATGTTGGAAGCTGCATCTTCATTTGGTCCCGGCAAAGTTGAGAAGCAAGAAGGGTAATGCTCATGTGGCCATGACTACTGATTCAGCATCCTCATCTGGCACAAGAGGCACACCCTTAGAGACCTTAGCTGTAGTTTGGGCTGCTCTAATACAGTTGGAAAAGGAAGTTGGGAACTCAGCTCAGCCACCGCAGTCACCATCAACCCCTGCCACATTTGCTTTCGCACATTCAGGTACTCGAGCCTCAGCCTACCATGCCTCAGCTCCAGGTATTACTGAACCCTGTTGGGTAATAGATTTAGGTTTATCTGACCATATGACTAGCTTGCCTTCATTGTTTACCACTTACATTTATCTTCTGGTAGGGATAAAGTATCTATTGCCGATGGCTCTCTTGTCCCTATTTCTGGCAAGGGTGACATCAAGCTCTCGGATACTATCTCCTTGTCTTCTGTCCTGCATGTTCCTAAGCTTGATACTAACCTTCTTTCAGTTAGTAGTATTACCAAACATATGAACTGCTCAGTAACTTTCTTCCTTGACCGATGTGTTTTTCAGGACCTGCAAACAAAGAAGGTAATTGGGACTGGCTGTGAGACGAATGGGATCTATCTGCTTGGGGAGAGCTCTCGTTGGGAAGAGTCAGTGGATAAGAAGTCACTTGTTTCTCAGATTGTGAGTCCGGTTATGCTTTGGTATAATCGATTGGGTCATTTGTCTTTTCGATCCTTAAAGAGTTTGTTTCCTACTTTGTTTGAGTCTGTTGAGTTGTCCTAGTTGAAATGTGAAAGTTGTGAGTTAGCTAAACATTGTACAAACTCTTATTCATTGAGTAATAAAAGGAGTAATAGTTCTTTTGATATTGTGCATACTGATGTTTGGGGGCCATATCACATCCCTTCTATGGGTGGGTACAGATATTTGTTGTTATTTGTTGATGACCATACTCAGTTTTCTTGGGTTTATCTTATGCGTTCACGAGATGAGGTTCCTACCCTGACCCAAAACTTCCACCAAATGATCCTAACACAGTTTGATGCCAAGATCAAAGTTCTTAGATCTAATAATGCAAATGAATACTTTGCTAAGCCATTGGCATCTTACCTTCTTAATCATGGGGTTATCCATCAAAGCACTTGCCCTCATACACCTTAGCAGAATGGGGTTCCAGAAAGGAAGAATAGGCACATCTTGGAGGTGGCTAGAAGTATTATGTTTACCTCTAATGTCCCTATTTGCTTCTGGGGTGATGCTATCCTCATGGTGGTATATCTTATTAATCGGGTTCCTTCCCGGGTTCTTGGTATGAAACCTCATTTTTCCCTTCTATACCCAAATGAGGAGTTGTTTACTGTTCCCCTTAAAACATTTGGTTGTACCTGTTTTGTTTAGCTTCTCGGACCCCATCACTCCAAGTTTGAACCAAAGTCCTCCAAATGCCTCTTTCTTGGTTATGCACAAACTCAAAAGGGTTATTGCTGCTATGATCCTGTCTCAGGGAAGAAGTTTGTCTCCATGGATGTCACTTTCTTTGAGGAGACACCCTATTATTCTCGGGTTTCTCCTCAGGGGGAAAGCGGTGAGAGTGGGGATTTGGGTCCTTTTTAGGGGGAGCACAGTGAGGGTAGGGTTTCTCCTACAGGAAAGGGTTTACATGCAGTTGCCTCCTGGATTCTATGATACAGAGATAGGTAAGAAGGTCTGCCGGCTCAATAAGGCATTGTATGGTTTGAAGCAGTCACCTAAAGCTTGGTTCGACAGATTCAGACTAGCCCTTGGGAAGTTCGGTTATGTACAGGCCCAGTCAGATCATACACTGTTCATCAAGAGGGTGGAGTCCTCTCTAACACTACTTGCAGTACATGTTAATGATATTGTGGTGATAGGAAATGATAACCATGAGATTGAGTCCCTCAAACAGCTCCTTCATTAAGAGTTTGAGGTGAAAGATCTTGGTGCACTATGGTATTTTTTGGGTATTGAGGTTGCTAGATCTAAATAGGGGATCTTTGTCTCTCAGAGGAAATATGTTCTAGATCTGTTGGCGGAAACTGGAAAGTTAGGTGTCAAGCCTACGGATACACCCATTGAATAGAACCGCAGGATTAGTGCAGAGAGTGGGGATCCTCTTGAAGACAAAGTTATGTTCCAGCGATTAGTGGGAAAGCTCCTATATCTCTGCCTCACTCGGCCAGATATCAGTTATGCAGTTAGTGTTGTCAGCCAGTACATGCATTCTCCTAGAACCAAGCATCTTCTTGTAGCATAAAGAATATTAACATACTTGAAGAGATGCCCGGGTAGAGGTATACTGTTCAAGAACAATGACCACATGAAGGTGGAGGTCTATACAGATGCCGATTGGGCTGGGAGTGTTGGTGGCAGAAGGTCTACCTCTGGATATTGTGCCCTTGTGGGAGGTAACGTTGTCTCTTGGAGGAGTAAAAAATAGAGTATTGTCTCCCGATCTAGTGCTGAAGCTGAATACAGGTCAATGGCTAACGGAGTGGCTAAAATTCTATGGCTGAGATCACTATTTGAGGAGTTGGGTATTGAGTATGAGAAGCCCCTGATGTTGTATTGTGATAATCAAGCGGCTATTAATATAGCACACAATCCGGTGCAGCATGACAAAAATAAACATATTGAAGTTGATCGACATTTTGTACGAGAGAGGGTCTCATCACAAGAAGTGTGTCTCCCGTACATCACATCCAACATGTAGCTAGCAGATATCCTCACCAAAGTTGTACCAAGGAAGAAGCTAGAAGCAGATCTATCCAAGTTGGGAATGATAAACATTTATTCCCAACTTGAGGGGGAGTGTAGAGAACACTGATGTGGGCCCCACAGCTATGGTCCCACTATGTTCGTAGGGTAGAATGTGTTCTAGTCATCCTAGGGTTAGCTGGTGGTCAATTGGTTATTTCAGTTGTTATTTATTTCAGTTTTATTTTATTCTATTTGTTATGTAAATACTAAGGGCAGATCTGTCCTTTCCATGTAATGAGCATAACCTATAAATACTAAATAAAAGTGGCGGCAACAGAACATTAAGATTCCGTCCCTCCTTTCAACCCTTGTGTTCTACTGCTCTCTCTTCTCTTTCTCCTCTCTTCTCTATACCTTTTCTTCTATTTTCGAACCTGAAATCTATTAGGGTTCAAGGCTGATAGCAGTCTTGAATGTCTACTAACATGAAGTCGGGAGTTTCTCTTCTTGATCAGTCTCCAAAGTTAGGGTTAATGTGTTAGTCAGAGTCCTGTCATGATGAGGAACCAAGTCAATTGAAATTGTGGCATCACTGTCTTGGGCATGTGTCTTTTGGTTCATTGAAGTTTTTGTTTCCTAGTCTATTTGAGTCCTTGCCTAATTCTGGTCTACAATGTGAAGTCTATCAACTATCAAAGCAATGTCGAACCACATATTTTGAGAGTAACAAGAGAAGTAGTGTTGCTTTTCATTTAATACATACTGATATTTGGGGACCTTATTCTATTCCATGTATGGGTGGTTATAAATATTTTATTCTTTTTGTTGATGACTACCTGTAGTATACCTAGTTGTATTTAATGAAGAGCCGAGATGAAGTTTCTTCCATTACAGAAGGATTTTTCAGTATGGTGAAGAAACAATTTGAAAAGAAGGTTAAGATTATCAGATCTGACAATTCCAATGAATACTTTGAGAAGCACTTACAAATTTTCCTTGAAGAGAAAGGAGCAATTCACCAAAGTTCATGTCCTCATACCCGCTAAGAAAATGGGGTATTAGAGAGGAAAAACAGACGTGGTTGAAGTTACCAAGGGATTGTTATTCCAAATGCATGTTCAAACTCAGTTTTCGGGGGTGTTGCGCAAACAGTTGTATATCTTATTAACAGATTTCCTTCGCGGACCCTTCATCTCCAGTCTCTTCATCAACTTCTTTTTCCTAATGAGGAAACCTTCCATCTTCCTCCTAAGGTCTTTGGTGTGTCTACTTCATCCATGACATGAGTCCTTCTAGGTTGAAATTTGATCTAAAGTCTATCAAGTGTGTCTTCTTGGGATATTCTTCAATCCAAGAAGGGTACCGTTGTTGGTATGTATGCAAAGATGTCACATTCTTTGAGTCTACCCCCTTCTTTTCCTCTTCTCATCCTTCTTTTCAGGGGGAGAATGTTAGTGAAGATTGGACTCTTTTTTTTATGTTGATTCTTGCTCTAGCTATAACTAGTATTGTCAATCCTTCACCTTCTCTTCCTCCCTGTGGCCTGTGGTGGCAGTAATACTCCTCTTGTGCCTCCTCTGCCTCCTCCAATTCTTCGGTCTTGGCACCAATGATTTGTTAGACGGAAAAAGAGGATGACTTTAGAGATTGAATGTTCATTACAATTCGTCTTCCCGGACTCAAGTAATCTGGATTTTGAACCTCTTCTTATTTTTGATACTTGCATTGAACTTATTACTGAGCCTCCTAGTGTGGTCTTTGACCTTAACCTTCCTATTGCAGTTCATAAAGAAAAAAAGTATATTTGCTAAATATCCTATCTCAAATTATATCTCATATAATACCTTATCTCCCCCTAGTTGTGCCTATATCTCTTCCATTACTTCTATTTTTATCCCTCACAGTGTTACTGAGGCAGTGCAATTCAGGATGCTATGAATCAGGAAATGGAGGCGCTTAAGAAAAATTAGACATGGGAAATTGTTTCTCTTCTAGTGGGCAAAGTTCCTGCTGGATGTAAGTGGGTTTACACAGTAAAGCATAAAGGCGATGACTCAATTGAAAGGTATAAAGCTCAACTTGTGGAAAAAGGGTACACTCACTCAGTCTTACGACATTGATTATCAAGAAACCTTTGCTCCAATAGCCAAGATGAATTCAATTCGAGTTATCATGTCTCTTGCTGCCCATTATTCTTGGCCCTTGCATCAAATGGATGTTAAGAATGCCTTCCTTAATGGGGACCTTCAAAAATAAGTTTACATTGAATTTCCTCCTAGAGTGAACATCCCTAGGAGTGAAGGAAAGGTTTGTCATTTGAAGAAATCCCTTTATGGCCTTAAGCAGTCCCCTAGAGCTTGGTTTGATAGATTCAAAAAAGCTATCATAAAAATTGGCTTCTCTCAATCTCAAATTGACCATACCTTGTTTATTAGGAGAGCAAATAGAAAAATGACTATGTTGATACGTTGATGATCTTGTTATCACAAGGGATGATGTCTCTAGAATTATTGAACTAAAGTCTTCTCTTGCTACTGAATTTGAAATTAAAGATCTTGGAAATTTCCGGTATTTCCTAGGGATTGAGGTCGCAAGGTCAAAGAGGGGCATTTATATTTCTCAGAGGAAATATGTCCTTGATCTGCTTCAAGAAATAGGAAAATTGGATTGTAAACCAGCTAAAACTCCAATTGATCCCATTCATAAGTTGGGAGTTGATGATGGAGATGTCCTTCCTGACAAAGTTGTGTATCAAAGACTTGTCGGTCGCCTTCTCTACTTGTGTTTGACTAGACCAGATATATCATATATTGTGAATGTGGTTAGCCAATATATGCACAAGCCTAGATCATCTCATATGCAAGCAGTGAATAGAAATACTTGCTTATTAGAAGGGATGTCTAGGAAAAGGTATATTGTATTCTAATCATGGGCATCTAAAGGTAGAGGTTTATTCTAATGCTGACTAGGCAGGTTCTATTGATGATAGGCAATCTACTTTTGGCTATTGTACCTTGGTGGGTGGTAAGGTTGTATCTTGGAGAAGTAAGAAACAATTAGTCATGGCTCGATCTAGTGAAGCGACAGAGTACAAAGCTATGGCTCATGGAGTTTCCGAATTGTTATGGCTGAAGAACTTGTTGATAGAAATGGGAGTGCAAATTGATACTCCATTGATATTATATTGTGACAATCAAGCTACCATAAACATAACCCACAATCCAATGGAGAGATATGTTTACCTTTTGTGAGGTATGAAGATCAATTGGTTGATTGTCTTACTAAAGGTGTCTCCAAATCAAAGCTTGACAACAATTTGAACAAGTTGGGTATGATAAATATCTATGCTCAGCTTGAGGGGGAGTGTTGAGAGTGTAAGGGCATTTATGTCATTTCATGTTTTTTTGTATTTGGGCACCTATTCTAGGGCCTATTTGTAATTTTCTTTAATGTGTTAAGTAAAACATTTTCAAGGTGTAAACAATAACACACCTGAGACTCTCGACAAAAACCTTTCCTTCTTCCTCTTCTTCTTCTTGAATACTTTAACTCTTGTTTTCCCTCTTTTCTTCTCTACATCTTCTCTATCTCTTTCCTACCTCTTTCCCTTGCTTCTTTTCTCTTTATCTTTAAATTTACCTTTCTTTATTAAAGCCGAAACCAATGTTTTAAAATGTGGAGGCGTGGTGCGAGGCGTTCCACTACCCGAAGCTGTGAGGCGTAGTTCAGAACATGAGAGGCATAAGCCTCAAGCATGTATTTTTTTTTTTATAATTATAGTAGGTATATTAATAAAAAAATAGATACTTTAAGCATAAAATAATATAATGACTTAATTTCAATCAATATTTGAGTTCTAAATCTCAAGTTTTCAACTCTAACTTACAATATAACATAGTGAAAAATGTAAAATACAATTTCTTGATTCAATTATGCAATATAGATCACAAAAAAACAAAACTCTAAGGACCGAAACTCAATCAAAAGACTCTAGATCATCTTCTTCTAGAATAGCAAAGGCATCATCATATGTTTCAAGATTTGCATCCACATCATATGGTTCATTTCTCCCTATTTCATCATCTTCATCCTCATCAATCAAGTTTAGTTCAACACTCTTGCCTTTCCTTGTCCCTACAAACAAAATACAATTGCAATTATCACCTCACTCAATAATCCTCAACTAGAAAATTAATTGGACCACTAGAAGAATACAATCAATATACACTAATTATTACTTACTTTGAGATTCAGTAGCATAAGCCTTTTGATTTCTACGATCAAATGTCTTGTTGCCACCATCACTCGAGCCCCTCTTTCTTCCACTTGATCCTTCTTTGTTGGTAGGGGCTATCGGCTCTACTAAATTTATATATGCATCTTCAACCACCTTAACTGTGGTAATTTCAAGGCCCAAAGAGTCACTATCCACCCAAGAAGGATTAGTTGGAAGAACTTGATCCTCAATTTCAGTAATCCATTCATCACCCTCCTCCACATGTTGTGTCAAAATGGGATCAATATTTGCACTTGCCCTCCTCTTCATGTTTCTTTCCCTCAACTTCATATTATACATCACAAAAACTAAAGCATTTAACCTTTTTTGCTCCAACTTGTTTATCTTTTTTGTGTATCTAGTACAAAGACAAAATATATATTATTAAAAACATTGACAAAACACAACTATTACATAAAAACCTAAAAAGTAAATAAGAAAATAAATAATAACCTACTCGAAGGTGCTCCAATTTCTTTCACAACTAGAAGCATTACATGTAAGGCTGAAAACTTGAATAGCAAATTTTGTTAACTCTAGTGTTTGGGTTCCAAACCGTGCCCACCAATCAGCTACAAAAATATCATTTACAAAGACATTAGTAAAGCTTTAAAATATCCAAAAAAAGAATTATGCATAGTTGCATACTAATTATCAAACAAATAAACCACTTACCAGATCGCCTCTTCCTCGTATCAATTTCCATGTCACAACCAAAATCTCGTAGTGCTTTATCATACATATCCAACTGGCAATCTTCTAGGGCACGCTCATGCCTATCAGGAATCATCCTTTTCATGCATTTAAATAATCCCTCTCTTACTTCACGATCATTCGAAAAATGTGGCTCATAGCATAGCTATGGGTTTAAATAATAGCTTGCTGCATGAAGAGGGACATGAAGTTGAGGGGTCCATCTTTTATCAATCTTATTCCAAATAGGCATATATTTTCTCTTTATCCCACCATAAGAAAATGCAATTTGCTCTTTTGCTGAATCCATCATTTCATATAAATACGGCATTGAGGGTGTTACTTCAGAATCAACTTCTCTCAACATTACAACAATTGGCAAAGTGGTCTTTACACAAAATGCCACCTAAGGCCAAAATCTGCTATCAAACATTATAGTTTGTTTTGCCTTGACACCCTCAAGATGCTTATTCCAATGGCTTCCATTCCACCTTTTAGAAGCAAACATTGATTGAAGAGGTTGCTTCTGTTTATAAATGCTTTTCAATGTCAAGTAAGTAGTGGCAAACCAAGTAATTGCTGGACGTAAAAGCTCTCATTTTTTTGTGAAACTCTTCATCAAGTTTAAAACCCATCCATGGTGGTAAATAAATCTTGTGACCTGCTTTTCCTTCTCAATTGTTTCTATTGAAGATTAGTTAGTTTTGTGTTGTTTTAAGAGTAGTTGTGTTATGTTAGTTGTTAGATAGGAAGTGGGGACCACAGCAGTTTTTTGAGTCCAAAATTTGTTAGTTTTTTGAGTCTTTTACATGTTTTATATTTTTCTACCCTATAAGGGCATAGTAGTCTTTGTACTCCTCTTATATTTTTAATATAAATAATAAGTGAAGGGGGTGGCCAGATTATTGCTCTCTTTCTTCTCAAGATCTTCTCTTCTTCTTCTCTCTTCCTCCTCTCTTCAAGAAAACACTCTTTTCTTTCATATTTTTTATTTCAACAGATTTCTACTTGGTATCAGAGCATCGGCTAGGGTTCTTGAAGCATTCTCATGCAGCCCTAGATCGGCCGACTTGATGAAGTAAGAAAGGGCTGATTGATCTACTATAGATTGCCCAGTTCTTGGATTTTTTGGTGAGATCTAGTCATCAAGAGGGTGATCTACGTTTTGGCATCAAAATTAGGAAGAACTGGAGTACGGGGAAGAGTCCTAGAAAAGCTGGACTCTTTGTTTTTTATCTGATCTTGGGCGCACAAGTATTGTTGGATTTCTTTTATTTTTCTGTTAGGGGAGGTTAGTTTTCTGGACTTTTCTGGGCCTCCTGGAGTGGGCGATTCACTCTTCTCACTGTTGGGAGACGCTAGGAGGAGAGAGATTTCTCTCCGATTAGGGTTTTCTTTTCTCAGAAGGGTTTGTTCTTGTGTGTGGGGTCTTAAGTTGTTCTTGGAGGCTCTCAACCTTTTTCTTTCAGACTGTTGAATTGTTTAAAGAAAGATGGAGAGTTGGAGTAC
The DNA here is from genome assembly GCF_056320005.1 of Nelumbo lutea. NCBI lineage: Eukaryota > Viridiplantae > Streptophyta > Magnoliopsida > Proteales > Nelumbonaceae > Nelumbo > Nelumbo lutea. The sequence goes on from NC_142686.1 coordinate 67,504,281, forward strand.
CGAGCTGAAATCCACCGGTACCATGGGACTGGGCATTGGAGGTGGTAGTGATATTTTTTGGCCTGGAATCATTACTTTAGTAAAACTTGATGGTACAAATTATTTAGAATGGGCACAATCAGCCAAGGTGGCCATTGGTGCCCGGGGAAATTAGGGTACATCACTGGGGGGGAGAGGAAACTAGATATAGATTCCTCTCGATGGGTACAGGACAATTACCTGGTGATGTCTTGGCTGTGTAATTTTATGTTACCTCACATTGGCAAAAATTTTCTATGGGCTAATACTGCAAAGGAAATCTGGGATGGAGTGACTGAAACCTATTCTCGGAAATAGAATGTAGCCAGAGCCTATCAGCTAAGGAATCAGGTGATTAGTATAAAACAGGGAGACAAACCCCTTGCCATGTATTTCTCCATGTTGAAAACCCTTTGACATGAGATCACTTAGAAACTGTGGTGTGGGAAAGTGTCAATAATGCAGCAACCTATTAGAAAATGGTAAAGAAAAATAGGGTTTTTGAGTTCTTGGCAGGGCTGAACCCTGAATTTGACATTGCTAGGCAGCATATGCTTTCTAGGGAGAGTGTGGCACTATCTCAAGCCTATGCCTTTGTTTCTAGAGAGGAGAGTAGGTGGAATGTCATGTTGAGACAGCTTGGGATTGACCAGTTGGTTATGGTTAGTACAACCAAACCTATGCCGAATGGAGACAGGGGGAGCACTGAGACTAGGAGAGAGGATAAGAAGGACTTGGTGTGTGATTACTGGAAGAAGCCTAAGCATACCAGCGATACTTGTTGGAAGCTCCATCCACATCTTATGCCTACTCGAATCAATTACAAGAAGGAAAATGCAAATGTGGCCACTACAGGAGACTCTTCAGCCACTCTTTCCCAAACTGATTGGGAATCCATTGCAGTAGCAGTAGTGAGAATATAATTGAAAAGGTTTGGACAACTTATGAGTAAGAAATATACTAGTTCTAGCCTTTCAAATGGACAGCAGAGTGCAGGAGCCAACTATACAACTTCTTTTGCTCATACAAGTAGTTCATATGCAACTGCAAATCTTGCATCCACCTCAGGTAAGGAGGGGGACCTCCCTAGATTATAGACTCGGGAGAATCTGAGCACATGACTAATGTTCCTACCCTTTTCAGTTCTTATCAGTTGTGCTCTGGTAGAGACAGCAAATGGTTCCCATATTCCAATTGCTGGGAAGGGGACAGTTAGAATGACCAATGATATTACCTTATCTTCTATCCTACATGTCCCTAGACTTCATACCAACCTACTTTCTATTAGTTCTTTGACAAAAAAATTGAATTGTTCAATGACTTTTCATCCTGGTAATTGTGTTTTGCAAGATCTAGAATCAAAGAAGATGATTGGGAGTAGTCGTGAGGTGAATGGAGTCTACCTTCTGGATGAGATTCTGAGACATCAGAGACACCATTTTACTAGCAGTAATAGTAGTGGATCAAAGTCAGTGAGTCAGATTATGCTCTGGCATAATCGGTTGGGGCATCTTTCTTTTGGTTCTTTAAAATTTTTGTTTCCAAAGTTATTTGAGTCTGTCCAGTTATCTACCTTAGAGTGTGAGAGTTGTTAGTTGGAAAAACATTGTAGACATTCTTTTAAACCAAGTAATAAAAGAGGTGCTTTTACTTTTGATGTTGTTCACACCGATGTATGGGAGACATATCATATTCCTTCCATGGGTGGATACTGTTATTTTCTCTTGTTTGTATATGATTATATACGGTATTCTTGGATATATTTGATGAGATTGAAGGGATGGGAGATCCACCATATGGATGGTCGAACCCTGAAGAAAGGTTGGGCAAATTTTCAAAAATTTCTTTACTCTCATCCGGGAATCCTATTCCCAATTTAGAAAATTGCATTTTCAAGGTTCGTTCTTGTATCCAAATTGGGCCAAATCTGAAACCAAGGTTAGGGAGGGATATACCTGATACGGAATCCACACAAAAAGCTCCTCCCAACATAGGTGTTCACGCCCAAAGAGTGTAGCAAATTCTCCCTCCACTGAAGATGACACAACTTAGGATGAGGTACGATCAGCTGGTTGTTCTTCACCAAGAACTTGTGATTCGTCAGCAAGAATAAAATGGGGTAGTGAGAACAACTTCAAAATTGTTTCTTTTAGCAAGAAACAATATCAAGATCAAATCTTGATCAGATCCAAGAACTGGAGATCGAACAAAGTAGGGCGGAAAGAGCAAGAAGAAAAAGAACTAAAGTCAAGATCAGTCTAACTGAGTTGTCTTCTTTCTGTGTTGTGTCTGGTGTCTTTTTCATGTTCGCCCTGATCTCTATTTATAACCTTAAAGAGACAACCTCCTAATCTGATTAGAAGTCCTCTTATCCAAATCTTTATTTAGATCTGAACTCTTTAAGTGATAAGGATAATCCCTTATCTTAAGTTAAAGATTAGCTTATTCCTAATCAAATTAGGAATTTCCTGATCCAAATCTTTATTTGGACCGGGACTCTTTAAGTGGATAAGACTTATCCTCTTATCCTTATCTGCTGATCCAAACCCAGATCCCCCCTATTTAATTAATCCAATTAACCCAGTTCGAAATGGGCTTTTAGGCCCATTAAGCTTTCAGGCTCACTTCCTTTGAATGTTGGCTATCTTCGTTCTCTTTGTATGGCGTGGGACCCTAACATTGATCTACACATCAGCCACATTGTTTCAACTTAGCCTCTGTTACATGGCTTGGCCAAATTCACTGTTGAATACAGTGAACCCCTGAGTCCATCACCATGGGCTCTTAATGGGCCTAACATTTACATTAAATGGTCCTTGGATCCAGCCATCTTATGAAGGACCAAGGATTGTGAGTAGATGCAAGATTAGCCCATCAGATAATCCTTAATGGCCTTACACTTAACATCTCAGCCCTTAATGATTAAACACTACCCGACAAGAGAGGACCTCTCCCTCGGCTACAAGGTATAGTGCTACACTTTCTACTCACATGAATCCCGGGAATTAACATTTTTGCAAACGATTTGAAACCATAATATATATAAGTATATCTCTATATAAATATATTTTGCAAAACCAAATTTCAAACAAATTTGAAATCCACTGCCGGCAGTTTAGGTTTCCATCAAAGAGAGTGCATTTTCTCAATCATTCACTTTGTCCGACAAAGGGGTTGATTCTGTCACTATGATCACCCACTCAGATGAATTCTCGGACTATCCCAACATACCCAGGTTTTGACCCCCTCTAAGGATCTCACTGATTGGCATATCAAAGAAAACCCAATCTGACACCTAGTGCAGTATCATAATCGAGTCTAGGGGTCAGGTGTAACATTCCAGTTTTGCCCATTTATCTCCATGGTCCAAGGCACTACTGGAATTTTGGTCCGCTTCAGGGTTTCAAGAAAACCCACACTGCATGTACCTCAGGTCTCACCTTGGCAGCTGAGACAAGCCACCCCAACCAACTTGGCGGCACATAAGTGTCAGCCTTGATAGGATAAATCTCCCTAGATCCATCCAGTGGCTGTGAAGATTCTAAACTAACACGAGTCTCATATGTGTCCAGTTTAAGGGTATTACACAGAAACACACCACAATAACATGAATCAAATAAGTACTTTATTCATTTACAATAAATGTCATAATGTACATCATGCTTATTGGAGCTAAGGGCATACACTGTCTAACAGCTCCCACTTGCACTTAGGTCCAATCGGGTACAAGCCGGAGTCCCATACTTTCCACATGTTTGTCAAACACTTTCTGTGTTAGTGGCTTAGTCAATGAGTCTGCTACATTTTCTGTTGATGCTACCTTCTGAATCAGGACGTCCCCTCTTCCAACTATCTCCCGTAGTACATGGTACTTCCTCTCGATGTGCTTTGACTTTGAGTGGGCTCATAGCTCCTTAGCCTGAGCAATGGCTCCAGTGTTGTCACACAACAGTGGAATGGGTGATGTGCTGGATGGAACTACTCCTAATTCCTGAATGAACTTCTTCATCCATACGACTTCATTGGCAACTTCACTTGCGGCAATGTACTCGGCCTCTGTTGTGGAATCTGTAGTGGACCCTTGTTTGCTGCTTTTCCAGCTAACTACACAAGACCCCATCATAAAGATGTATCCAGATGTAGACTTTCTATCATCTGGGTCTGACTGGAAATCGGCATCGGTATACCCAAGGATCTGTAGTGAACTACCATCGAATACCAGACAACTCTTTTGTCCTTCAAAGGTATTTCTTTATGTTTTTCGCAACGGTCCAATGTTCTTGTCCTGGGTTAGACTGGTATCTACTTACCACACTAACAGCCTGAGCAATGTCTGGCCGAGTGCACAGCATGGCATACATGATGCTCCCTATGGCAGAGGCATAGGGAACTTCTTTCATTCCCTCAATCTCCTCAGGTGTCTTGGGAGACATACCCTTGGAGAGAGTGACTCCATGCCTGAAAGGAACATTTTCTTTCTTGGAGTTCTCCATACTGTATCTCTTGACTATCTTGTCAATGTAAGTAGACTGGGATAATCCTATAATCCTTTTCGATCCATCTCTATAGAGTCGAAGTCCCAAGATATAAGAGGCTTCTCCAAGATCTTTCATGGAGATTTTCTATGAAAGCCATACTTTCACCGTAGTCAACATTCCTACATCATTCCCAATGAGTAGAATGTCGTCTACATACAGAACCAAGAACATAACCTTATCCCCACTAGTCTTCCTATAAACACAGGATTCATCCGGATTCTTCTCGAAGTTAAACGATTTGACAGCAAAGTTAAAACAGATGTTCCAACTTCTAAAAGCTTGCTTAAGTCTATAAATGGATCTATTAAGTCTACATACCATGTTTTCCTGACTTGCAACAATGAAGCCTTGCAGCTACTGCATATAGATATCTTCAGTAAGATCTCCATTCAGGAACGCAGTTTTGACATCCATTTGCCAAATCTCATAGTCATGGTATGTTGCTACAGCTAGCAGGATCCTAATGGATTTAAGCATGGCCACAGGCGAAAAGGTTTCCTCGTAATTGATTCCCTCTTTCTAAGTGTACCCTTTCGCCACAAGACAAGCCTTGTAGGTCTCAACCTTACCATCGGGGCCCTTCTTCCTCTTATAGATCCATTTGCAACCAATTGCTTTTACCCCAGGGGCGGATCTACCATAGTCTAGACTCCATTGGCCTCCATTGAGTCCAGCTCAGCTCTCATGGTATCTACCCATTTCAAGGAATCTATGTCCAACATAGTTTCCGTATAAGTTATGGGATCCTCCTCACTGGTCATGGCTTCCACCAAGTAACTTTCTTGGTCATAACCGTAACGAACTAGAGGCCTAGATGCCTGGGTAGATCTCCTAGGTTGGTTATTAACTGGAGCTTGTGGGACATCTCCCACTACCCCTAAGCTCTCCTCATCAAGAACAACTTCCTGACAATGATTGTTTAGGATGTAATCTTCTTCCAAGAAATGGGCATTTCGACTATAGAACACCTTCTGCTCTCCTGTGTCATAGAATAAATACCCTACAGAGCCTTTTGGGTAACTTACAAATAGGCAACGGCTAGTCTTAGATTCCAAATTGTCAGCACTTGTTCTTTTAACATGTGTCGGATAACCCCAAATCTTCAAGTGCTTACACTTGGTTTCTTACCGATCCAAAGCTCATAGGGAGTCTTTGGAACGGATTTAGTTGGAACCCAGTTCAGCATGTATATCGCAGTCTCTAATGGGTAACCCCAAAAGGATGTGGGTAATTCCGAGAGTACGAGAAGTGATCAGACCATATCTAATAAAGTCTGGTTCCTCCTCTCTGACACACCGTTTAATTGTGGTGTAGCAGGAGGATCTAGTTGTGATTCTATCCCATTCTCCTTTAAGTAGTCCCTGAATTCTTCAGAGAGATATTCGCCTCCTCAATCTGATCGAAAGGCCTTAATGTGTCTTCCCAACTATTTCTCGACCTCTTGCCTGAACTCTTTGAACTTTTCAAAGGAATCAGACTTGTGTCTCATTAGATACACGTAACCATATCGAGAGTGATCATCGGTAGATGTTATGAAATAAACGTGTTGGTTACGTGTCCTAACATTCATGGGACCACATACATCAGTATGTATAAGGTCAAGCATGCCTGTTGATCTTTCAGGCTTACTGTTAAATGGTGATTTCATCATCTTACCTTGAAGGCAAGGTTCACAGGTTGGGAGATCTTCTAAGTTAGAAAATCCAAAGGACCATCATTTACCAACCTTGTGATACGATCTATATTAATGTGGCCAAGTCGGTAATGCCACAGGCACGTGAGATTAACTTCCTCTTGCTGCTAACCTTGACTGGGATCTACATCAGCTTGATATCAAGAATGCACTCTTGAATGGTGACCTCGAAGAGAAAGTTTACATGATACAACCCCCTAGTTTTTAGGCTCAAGGCAATGAACATAAGGTGTGCAAGTTGAAGAAGTCTTTATACGGGCTTAAACAATCACCTGCCTGGTTCAGTAGATTCCATGTTGCGATTCAGCAGAAAGGGTACAAGCAATGTCAATCTGATCACACACTGTTTATGAAAAGAGGAGAAGGTAAAATCGCTGCTTTGATAGTATATGTTCATGATATAATTGTCACTGGTTACTGGAATGATGAAATCCAGAGGTTGAAGAGTTTTCTTGCCACACAGTTTGAAGTAAAGGATCTAGGGCCTCCAAGATACTTCCTTGGAATTGAAGTTGCCCGCTCAAAAAAGGGTATCATCATTTCCCAAAGGAAGTATGTCCTAGATTTACTCCTGGATACTGGAAAAATGGGAGTGAAGCCAGTTGACTCTCCCATTGATCCTAACTATAAATTAGGTGATAGCCAAGGTGAACCTATCTAGGATGTGAAACAGTTTCAGAGACTTGTAGGGAGATTGTTATATCTTTCTATGACCCGCCCAGACATTGCGTATGTTGTTGGTGTCCTTAGCCAGTTTATGCATGCATCTATGTCCACTCATCTTGAAGCAGCAGAAAGAATCCTCTGATATCTTAAAAAGTTTCCAGGTGCTGGCTTGTTGTTTCAAAGACATGGGCATTTGAAAGTTGAAGTGTATATTGATGCAAATTGGGTTGGATCTCTAAATGACAGAAAGTCTACTAGTAGTGGCTACTGCACCTCAATAGGAGGAAACCTAGTTACCTGGAGAAGTAAAAAGCAAAGTGTGGTGGCTAGATCCAGTGCTGAAGCTGAATATCGAGCAATGGCTCATGGAGTGGCTGAAAGTATATGGATAAAGAATCTGTTGAGTGAGTTGGGTTTTTCAGTGGACAGGCCTATAACCCTATTCTGTGATAATAAAGCTGTAATAAACATTGCAGCTAACCCAGTGCTACATGATAGAACAAAACACATCGAAGTTGACAAGCATTTTATCAGAGAGAAAGTCATCACAGGCAAAATGTGTACTACACCACTCAAGACATTATGATTTATGTGACAAGTCGGACATGATTATATCTATGCTCCAACTTGAGGGGGAGTGTTAACAGATGTTATTTTTTATATGTATAGTACCGTAGGGGTACGATTGTACTTTTACTTCTCTTTATGTTTAGTTGTTGTCGCCCTAGTATAAATATAACATACTACGCCGCCTACAGTATCTTTTTGGGCTCTCAATCCTCTTGTTTCTCCTCTCCTCTCTTTTTCCTGTACAACATAGGTGGAAACTTGATCTCATGGAAGAGTAAGAAGCAAGCAGTTGTGGCTAGGTCAAGTGCGAAGGCTAAGTATTGGTCTATGGCTCATGGTGTCTCAGAACTACTTTGGGCTAGATCCCTATTTAGTGAGATTGGGATGAATGCAATGGAACCTATGATGTTATACTATGACAATCAAGCCGAAATCGATGTTGCCCATAATCCAATTCAGCATGACAGGACAAAACACATTGAACTTGATAGGCACTTCATAAGAGAAAGGATAACAACCGAAGAAGTTTGCTTGCCTTATGTCTCTTCAGTGTTGCAGATAGCTGATGTTTTCACTAAAGGGGTTGCAAAGAACAAACTTGAACATGACCTACGCAAGTTGGGAATGTGTGACATTTACTCCCAACTTGAGGGAGAGTGTTGAAGATTAGTTAGTTTTGTGTTGTTTTAAGAGTAGTTGTGTTATGCTAGTTGTTAGATAGGAAGTGGGTGGAGACCACAGTAGTTTTGTGAGTCCAAATTTTATTAGTTTTTTAGTCTTTTACATGTTGTTTTATGTTTTTCCGCCCTATAAGGGCATAGTAGTCTTTGTACTCTTATATTTTTAATATAAATAATGAGTGAAGGGGGCCGCCAGATTATTGCTCTCTTTCTTCTCAAGATCTCTTCTTCTCTTCTTCTTCTTTTCTCTTCCTCCTCTCTTCAAGAAAACACTCTTTTCTTTCATATTTTTTATTTCAGCAGATTTCTACTGTTTCATTAAAAACTTTCATCTTCCCAATGGACTCTAACATTAAATCTATACAATGTGCAGCACAAGGAGTCCAATACAATTTTGTCATCTTTTCCAGCAAGCACATAACTTGTATGATTATTTGTGATTACTTGAACCACACTATCCTCTCCTACTTCTTCAATAACATCATCAAGATATTTAAAATGAAGCTCACCATCTTTAATTGAATCGGATGCATCAATCAATTTCAAAACATTGTCCCACTTGGACTATTAACAAGAAAATTGACAATGGACCTATTTTTTCCATCACTCCATCCATTAGACATAATTGTGCAACCATAGTCCTTCCATGATTTTCTATACTTCTTCATCAATTTATCTATATTCTCCACTTCTTCTTTCAAGATCCTAGTGCGAAGATCATGCATGGATGGAAGCTTATAACCTAGACCGAAATTTGCAATTGCCTTACACATACTCTTGAAATAATGACTATTTGCTAAATTAACAGACAATGCGTTGGCATAAAAGCATCTTCCAATAGCCCTATCAACATCTTTTATTTTATCTTTTTTACATTGTGAATTTGAAGTCTGTTGGTGTGGCTCAAATGAAACAAATTGATCCACTGGGCCTACTAGTCATGGTGAAAATGATTGTGGAGTGACTAGAGCCCCACTTCCCTTTCCCATGATAGACTCCTCAAATCTAGGATTAGGAGTCATACAATTTCCATGTTGAGAAGTCATAGGTGTACGATTAAACCTCCCAACACTAGCCGCAAAATCAGACTTCTTCTTTTTCTCCACTTCAAATTCGGTAAGTGCATTTCGACATCTTAATTTTACCTCTTCAAGGCATTTTTTGCACTCACTCATTCCATGTTTGCTACCAGCCAAATGATGTTTTAATCGGTTTATGCCTCTTGTGCACAATTTACTACAAATGCACAATAAATATAACCTTTTTCCCCTCCTCTTCTTTAACATATTCCCAAGCAAAATCTTTTCTAGACATTCTAGTTCTTGATGAAATAGGGATCAAAGAAATGATCGTAATATCAAATTGCAGCACCTAATTAAATTAAAAAGAGTATTAGTTAAAATTCACAAATTATAATTTCTATCACTCACTTCAAGTTCATAATTTCCTCATCAAGTTTCTACAATTCACAAGAAAAATCAATAAATCATTTATCAAATTCAAAAGAAGCAAAATCAATAAATCATCTTGAAGTCTGAACTCTGAATAGTTGAAAAAAAAAAAAGAAAAAAAAGGTTATATTTATTGTGGCAGTTGGGTCTTGGACTATTCAGTCCATTAAATGTGTTCAAAAAAAAAAAAGAAAAAAAATGGGGAAGAACAGATTACATAACATGGCTGTGTGGCATTTTATTCATGCAGCTCTGTTCAAGATCAAGGCTGAAACAGAACTACTAAAATCAAGTAAAAAAGAAACAAATAAACAAAGAAAAAAAAGAAATGAAGAAGAACAGAACTACTAATAGTTGAATCTTATTGATCCAAAAAAAACCATTGAAGCTTTTAATGGTTGAACTGTTGAAATTCAGTTCAGGAGAGTAGCAGTTTGCCATTTCACATGTCACTGGCTCACAGCCGCCCAGGTTGGTTGGTTGGTGCAGCAGATTGCAATTGCAAATAAAAAGAATAAAAGAAAAATAAGGCCACCATTTTGAGAATGAGTATGTGACATGAAGAAGAAAAGAAAGAAGAAAGTAGTTGCATATTGCTCGGAAACAGGGGTGGGGCTGGGGCAGTAACAAATGCCAGATACATCGATGGTGATGAAACTGAAGGAGGAGCTAGTACATGACGATGCATATACACTTGCTGGATGGGTGGTCGTTCAATAGGAAGCCGCATTGGACACAAAGACTCAATCACAACTGGAACAAGAGGAATGGGGTCCTCAATGGGGACTAGAAGTGAAGGTGGAGGAAGAGTGGCATACATATGTAACAAGCTAGGACTATATGACATATACTCACCAACTTGAGGGGGAGTGTTAGAGTCGGCTGTAGAGGGGTAGTAGAGCCAATTTACATTGTGTTGTATGCTTGATGTAGTTACAAGGTAGATCCTAAGTTAAGTGATGTGTCCCACACTTAAGTGGGAGCACAATAATCTTTGTGCATTTGTTTTAGAAAACTATAAATAAAACTATCTAACTAGAGAGATCTCTCCCTAGTTAGAACCAGACCTTATTTTCTCTCCACTTCTCTTCTCTTCTCTTTCTTCTACTCTTTCACTATTATTTCTTTTCCTTTATTATTTCGAACCTAAAGGCTACACAGATCTGAACTTTATCAATATCTTTGTCACCTCCTACATCCAAATTGTTACTTTAGCCGATGGCTCTTCATGTGTTTTTTGGTTTTGACCATAGTGCATGCTTTATAATTTATGTTCCCAAGTTTCCCTTTAGTCTCTTGCCTGTAAGTAAGCTTACTCAAGCCCTTCATTGTTCAATAACCTTTTTATCCTTCATATTGTGCCTTTCAGGATCTCAAGATGGGGAAGACAATTGCTGGTGGTCGTAAAGTTAGAGGATTGTACTACCTAGATGACCATGGTCCTTAGAAGACTCTTAATTCCTCTCTTACACAACATCAGTGTCATTGTCGTCTTCGTCATCCTTCTTTGTGTGTTTTAAAAAAACATGTCCCTACTTTAGAGTCTATAACTCAGTTGAATTGTGAGTCATGTCAATTAAGCAAACATCATAGAGTGTCTTTTATTCCCAAAGAAGATAAGAGAGTCCTAAGTCCATTCAAATGTTTGGGGTCCTAGTCATTTGTCATCTTATAATGAATCTATATAATTTATAACATTTATTGATGACTATTTAAGAATGACGTGGCTTTACTTAGTGTAGGATTGCTGAAAATTGTTCTCTATTTTTCTATTTTTTCATGTTGAGATAAGAAATCAGTTTGTTGTATGCATTGAAGTGTTTCATTTTGATAATGCCAAAGTATATTTACATAATAGTTTTCAGTCTTATTTTTAACTCTCACGGTAGAAATCTATGGTTGTTAATCTCCTATTTATTGCTTGTCTGTGCTAATATTATGTTTTAAATGTTACAAAATCAATCCTTGATTGTGCATTTCTCTTATGGGTTTAATTTAATTGGTTGTTTGCAGATATGACAAATCAACTAAGAAGAGTACTCTAAATGGATATTTTCTTTGGGTGATGATTGGATATGGAACTGGTGAGCCTCATATATGTCTTATTCTATTTATTTTTGCCCCTTGTCATATCTATGGAAAGTTTCTTTTCAACCCTTTTAATTTAGCATACGGAAGAGAAGTTATCATTCCAGCAAAGATCGGCTAGCATGTTATGGGCATACAGTAGGACAACACCTCGGACAGCCACCGGAGAAACCCCTTTTAATTTAACATACAGAACAGAATCCATCATTCCATCAAAGTTCTTTTCTACTCTCATAAGAAAAAAAAAAAAAGAAAAAAGAAAAAAAAAAAGTGGGAGTAGTTAACTCCACATACTACTCGTTTCAGACACACTTTAGACACAAGGTTGCATATCAAAAAAAATTATCCACTTTAAAAGGTAGATAATTAATATAAATAATATATTTTCATTTAAAAATATTAATCTTAAATTAATTTCATTTGAGAATAAATATTATTTACTTAACTGAACAATAGAAGTACTAAAATTTGAAAATTCCATTTAAAAATATATACTATTTATTAGTACACATAAAAATTATAATTTAAACTCCACTTAATATGTTTCTATTCAATTATATTTATTAATAAAAACTGAAATTCCATTTAATAAAAATTTATAACGATTATAGGATCTCCTATTTAGTTATATTTTCAACCATGAGGTTAGAATGATTATGCTTGTATGAACTATTTCATTATGTACAATTATGGTAGAAAAGTCTTTAGTTTAATCTGTTAGCTGCCTGCATCATGATGTACGATTTGTAGTAGGATGAGTTTTATTTGAATGTTGTAAATATCTTTACCAAATCATGGCGTGTGCTAATTTTAATACAATTAACATGGTACTGATTGCTGGTTTATCATGGCATTTAACAGATGCACATAACATGCTTGATATTTTTATCACTCTGAAGTGGATTATACCAGTTAGTGTTCATGTGAATCCATGGAGGAAGTTGCTAAAACATGTTATTATAAGTTCCAACTAATTCTGAGAGAATCTTGTATGTTTATCTACCTTATAGTTCCTTTCCTATGTCCATCGTCCATCTTTCGCTACCAACTAATGTTTATATTTGGTACTTTCTTATCCTGCTATATTATTACATGCACATACCAGGAGTCTTATATCTGACTATATACTTTTTTTTTGTTTCCACTTTCCAGGCCTTTTTCTTACATACCTTGGCTTGTATCTAATGGATGGGCACGGTCAACCGGCCCTTCTATACCTTGTTCCATGTACACTAGGTAGTGAAATGATGCCTTTCCAGGCAAATTTTGCATCCCTTTCTCTGTTGCTGAAGGCACTCTTTCTGATTAACATTTCCATCATTTTCATTCAGGGCTTACTGTTGTCTTGGGTCTGTTGAGAGGTGAGCTGAAATCTCTGTGGAGCTATGGAAATGATGAATCCCCTACCAGTGGACCTTCTTCAACCAGTGGATCTGCTGGACAAGCCTGAAGCAGGTTTGCTGTTTCTCCGAAGAAAGATAATGGCCAAACCCCTTGGATCTCCTGGGAATTGCCAACATAGTAGATGCTGGGTTAGGGGACACCCATTCTCTGTTGCCTATCCGACAAGAATCAGATCCCTTCGTAGAGTTCATATTTCATGGATGAACTGAAGTATGTAGTTTCGCTTGAACACCTAGATATGGATGTTAGCTGTTTGTAACTAATTAATGTGTTCTGTTCCAGTACCCAAATGCTAAATGCAGAAACCACGAAAAAACCATAGAACAAACTTTTCTCTTTCTTTACCTGTTTTGCAATGTTTCCTACTTGGCCAAGAACTTCTTAGCTCTTTGAAGAGAGCAAGGCCAATGCCATCATACTTTAAGATTTGTATTTCAGACAAGTGGCTATCTATCTTTCCAGCAAAGAGTATCTAGAAAGCTCTTTTCTACTCTCATAAGAAAAAAAAGTGGGAGTAGTTAACTCCACGTACTACTCATTTCAGACACACTTTAGACACGTGGCTGCATATAAAAAATTATCCATTTTAAAAGGTAGATAATTAAGATAAATAATCTATTTTCATTTAAAAATATCAATTTTAAATTACTTTCATTTGAGCATAAATATTATTTACTTAACTGAACAATAGAAGTACTAAATTTTGAAAATTCCATTTAAATATAATTATAACCCATTTAAATTCCATTTAAAAAAATACTATTTATTAGTACACAGAAATTATAAAAATTTATAACTATTAGTCAACAATTGATAACAACAACAATAATTGAAACAAATTTAAATAACTAGAACTGATGAAAATAAACTATTAATAACAATAAGTAATTCATAAGTTAAAAATTACAATCCATTCAAATTCAATTAAATTTTAACTAATATTAAAATAAAGCTATAATTAATTTATAAAAATAAAAAGTTACTTAAATTACAGTACATTTATATTCTATTTAAAAATAATATAAATTAACTAAACATAGTAAAAATAGTTTCAGAAATTTTGTAAATATAATAAAATTCATTATTAACTGTTTGAATGCCATCTCTGTATGTGTTAAGGATGAAGCTTCTGTGCCTTGGATCTTTTGGAATGTGTTGGACAAAAATAAAACTTTCTCGTGGGGTCTTTGATAAAGCTGTTTCTCTTTTGCCCGTAGCGATAGGAACAGGGCTGCTCATGAAGTAGCCGAATGGACTATAAAAACTGTGTTTTTGTTTTGTTTTTTCTGTCTTTGTTTTTTCTGTCTTTTTTTTTTCTGAATGGTTGGGCTGTACACCAAACTGTTTGGACCAGTCTGTATATACTTCTAATTCTGGATAATGAATATTTCTTTTATATATATATAAAATAAAGTTTATGATGAGCAAAAGGAGGTTTTAAAGTAATATTTCCATTGAGAGTTAATGGAAGACATGCGTTGGCATATTTCCGGATTTCCTGCATTCGCTTTGGTGCGGCACATTCTGCACTTCTAATCAGATTCAACCACATCATACTCCACATGGTCCCCTATCTTACATGTGTGGATTAAATTAAACGGCAAGTTAGGGGCGTTATGTCTCTAAAGTTCTTTTTTTTTATCTTAAAAGAAAAGAAAAAACTTGTTAATGTGCTAGGAAGGTTGATTCACATAGCAGACTCTAGGGGCTTCATTAGAGAATGGATGGTTCGTTAGGAGGGCATCTCACTCACTCACTTGCAGTTTGTTGATGATACAATATTGTTTTGTAAATGAGGTAATGTGAGGTTCATTAGGAATTTGGAATTAATGATTCAACTTTTTGAGCAAATGTCAAACCTGAAAGTGAACTTCGGGAAGAGTTATGTGAAGGGAAGGGAAATCCATCATATGGATAGTCGAACCATATAGGGTAGTTGGGCGAAATTTCAAAAATTTTCTTTTTCTTTTCCAGGAATCATACTCCCCGATTTAATAAAAACTACATTTTTCAATGATCGTTCTTAAAACAAACCAGACCAAATCTGAACCCAAAATTAATGGAGGGATATACCTGATATGGAATCAACAGTAGTTCTCAACGTAGGTGTTTACGCCCAAAGAGTTCACCAAATTCATCCTCCACTGAAGATGACACAGCTTAGGGTGAGGTAGGATCAGCAAAAAGATTCTTCAGCAAGAATATACAGGGATGTGAGCACAACTTCAAGATTGTTTCTTCTAGCAAGAAACAATATCAAAATCCAATCTTGATCACTTCCAAGAACTGGAGATCGAATAGAGTAGGGGCGGCAAGAGTAGAGAGAGAAAATTGCAGAAGAAAAATTCACCTACTATGGAATTCACCCCCTTATTTATAACCCTTTTAGGGCCAACTTAGGATCCAATTAAGAATGAGTTTCTTGATCCAAATTTGTATTTAGATCTAGACTTGTAAGTGGATAAGACTTATCTTATCCTATTGTTGATCTTAATCAGATTATAAACCAGATTCGCCCCTTTTTAATTAATCCAATTAAACCTAGTTCGAAATGGGCTTTAGACCCATTAAGTCTTCAGACTCACTTCCCTTTTAATTGCTGGCTAGCTTGGCTTTCTTTGTATGGCGTGGGATCCTAACATTGATCTCCACAAAAGCCATATGGGTTCAGCCTAGCCTCTGTTACAAGGCCTGACCGAATTCATTGCTGAAGACAGTAAACCCCTAAGCCCATCAGTATGGGCTCTTAGCAGGCCCAACATTTACACTAAATGGTCCCTAGGTCCAGTCACCTTATAAAAACCTAGGGACTATGGACTTAAGTGAGATTAGTCCATCAGGTAAAAGCTTTAAATGGTCTTACACTTAATCTCTCAACCCATAATGATCAAACACTGCTCGACAAGAGAAGACATCTCCCTCGGTTGCAAGGTACAATGTTGCACTCTCTGCTCACATGGATCCCAGGAATTAAAACCTTTTACAAACATTTTGTGAAGCCATAATATATGTGTATATCTCAATATAAATATATTTTGCAAAACAAATCTTAACAAGTTTGAAATCAACTGTCAACAGTTTAGGTTTCCATAAGAGAGAGTGCATTCCCCGATCATTCACTTTGTCCGCCAAAGGGGTTGATTCGGTCACTATGATCACTCACTTAGGTGAATTCTCAGACTGTTCCAACATACCCAAGTTTTGACCCCTCCTAAGAATCTCCCTGATTGGCATATCAAAGACAACCCAATCCAACACTTAGTGCAGTACCATAATCGAGTCTAGGGGTTAGGTGTAACTTTTCAATTTTGCCCATCTGTCTCCAAGGTTCAGTGCATAATTGGAAAATGGTCTAGTTCAAGGTTTCAAGCAAACTCACACTAAATGTGCTTCAGGTCTCACTCTAGCAGTTGAGACAAGCCACCCCAACCGACTTGGCAGCACATTAGTGTCAACCTTGGCAGGATAAACCTCCCTAGGTCTATCAAATGCCTATGAAGATTCTAAGTTAACACGAGTCTCTTAAGTGTCTAGTTTAAGGGTATTACGCAGAAACACACTATACATAACACGAATCAATTATGCACTTTATTCATTTCTAATAAATGTCAAAGTACATCAATCTAATTGGAGCTAAAGGCATACATTGTCTAACATTGTGTAGTGGGAGTGAATATGGAGGAGGAAGAGGTTAGGGAGAATGCATAAGTGCTTGAGTGTAAAGTCTCAGATTGGCCTTTGAGTTATTTACGTTTGCCCCTAGGTGATAATACCAAGAGAGTTTTGAAGGGATGAAAGATACATCATATGGATAGCCGAACCCTGCAGGTAGGTAGGGTAAATTTCAACTCTCTCTCCCATATGGGAATCACATTCCCTATTTTAGAAAACTACATTTTCAATGATCAATCTTGAACCTAAGCTAGACCAGATCTGAAACCAAAAGGTAGGAGAGGGATGTACTTGATACGGAGTAACAGTAACTCCCAAAGAAGGTGTTCACGACCAAGGAAAACGCCAAAGACTGCTCCCACTGAAGATGACATAGCGTAGGGTGGAGCAGAATCAGCAGGTGGTTCTTCAACAAGAACCAAACTCTTTAGAAAGAATTCAATGGAGGATGTGTGAGTACGACTTTAGATCAACTTTTCACCAAAAACTTATATCAATAACCTTTCTTGATCGCTCCTACAAGTGGAGATCGAACTGGCAATGGCGGCAGCAACAGGAGGAGGCAAGAGTAGAAGATGGCATCAGTCAAACTATAGTTGTCTTCTCTCTTGTATCAGTAAGACTGAGGATGAACTGGGGTTCGCCCTCCTCCTCTATTTATAGCCTTAAAGAGAGGTTCTCCTAATCCCGTTAGGAATTTCCTAATCCAAATCCTGTATTTGGATCTAGACTCTCTTTAAGAGATAAGGATAATCCCTTATCTTATCTGCAGATAAAGATCAACCCTCCTAATCTTATTAGGAGTTTCCTAATCCAAATTTATATTTGGATTTGGACTCTCTAAGTAGATAGAGATAATCCCTTATGCTATATGTTGATCTAAATCTCGGAACCGCCCCTCTTTAATTAATCATATTAAACCAGTTTGATTTGGGCTTTAGGCCCATTAAGTCCATGTGCTCACTTATCCTCAAAATTGCTGCCCAGTTGGGTATCCTTGTATGGCATGGGACCCAAACATTGATCTACACATCAGCCACATGGGTTCAACCCAGTCTCTGTTACAAGGCCTGGCTGAATTCATTGTAGGTGAAAGTGAACCCCTGATCTCATCATCATGGGTTCTTAATGGGCCCAACATTTACATTAAATGGTCCTTGGGTCAAGCCACCTTATAAAAACCCAAGGACTGTGGGCATATGCAAGATTAGCCCATCAGGTATTACCCTCAATGGCCTTACACTTAACCTCTCAGCCCATAATGATCAAATACTACCCGACAAGAGATGATCTCTCCCTCAGCTGCAAGGAACAATGTTGCACTCTCTACTCACATGGATTCCGGAAATTAAAAACTTTTGCAAACATTTTGAAACCATAATATATATGTATATCTCTATATAAATATATTTTGCGAAACAAATTTCAACGGTTGAAATCGGCTACTGGCAACTTTGATTATAAGAAATAGTGCATCCCCAATCATTCACTTTGTCCGACAAAAGGGCTGATCCTGTCACTATGATCACTCACTCAGATGAATTCTCGGACTGTCCCAACATACCTAGGTTTTGACCCCCTCTAAGGATCTCACTGATTGGCATATCAAAGATTGCCTAATCAGACACCTAGTGCAGTATCAAAATCGAGTCTAGGGGTCAGGTGTAACATTCCAGTTTTGCCCATCTATCTCTAAGGTCCAGGGCAATACTAGAATTCTGGTTTGGTTCAGGGTTTCAAGAAAACCCACACTACATGTACCTCAGGTCTCACCCTAGCAGCTGAGACAGACCACCCCAACCAACTTGGCGGTACATCAGTGTGTCCAGTTTAAGGGTATTACATAGAAACACAACATAATAACATGAATCAAATATGTACTTTATTCATTTACATTAAATGTCATAAGGTACATCATTCTGATTGGAGCTAAGGGCATACACTATCTAACAGCTCCCACTTGCACTTAAGTCAAATCTGGAATAAGCTGGAGTCCCATACTTTCCACGTGTTTCTCAAACACTTTCAGTGTCAGTGGCTTAGTCAATGGGTCTACCACATTTTTCGTTAAAGCTAACTTTTTATATCAATCTCCAGTGTTGTCACACAATAATGGAATGGGTGATGTGTTGAATTCCAAATTCCAAAATGAACACCTCCATTCATAAGGCAACATCACTTATGGCAATGTATTCCGCTTCGGTTGTAGAATTCGCCATGGACCCCTATTTGTTGCTTTTCCAGCAAATAACACACAATCATATCATGAAAACATACCCAGATGTAGACTTTCTATCATCTGGATCTGACTGGAAGCCGACATCAGTATACCCTTGGATCTGTAATGAACTACTATCGAATACCAGCCAAAACTCTTTTGTCCTTTGAACGTATTTGAGTATGTTTTTCACAGCAATCCAATGCTCCTGCCTTAGGTTGGCCTGGAATCTGCTTACCCCACTCACTGCCTGAGTGATGTTAGGATGAGTGCACAACATGACATACATGATGCTCCCTACGGCTGAGGCATAGGGAACGTCCCTCATGCCCTCAATCTCCTCGGGAGTCTTGGGAGATATGCCCTTGGAGAGAGTGACTCCATGCCTGAAAGGAACATTTCCTTTCTTGAGTTCTCCATGCTGTATCTCTTGACTATCTTATCAATGTAAGCAGATTGCGATAATCCTATTGTCTTCTTTGATCTATCTCTATGGAGTCGAAGACCTAGTATATAGGAGGCTTCTCCAAGATCTTTCATGGAGAATTGCTATGAAAGCCACACTTTAACCGTAGTCAACATTTTTACATCATTCCCAATGAGTAGAATGTCATCTACATACAAAACCAATAACGTAACCTTATCCCCACTGGATTTTCTATAAACATAGGGCTCCTCCGGTTTTTGCTCAAAGTCAAACCTTTTGACAGTAGAGTCAAACCGGTTTTTGCTCAAAGTCCTAACTTGCAGTTATGAAACCTTGCGGTTGATGCATGTAAATATCTTTACTAAGATCTCCATTCAGGAATGCAGTTTTTATTGGACAGTTTTTGTATGCCCTTAGCTTCAATCAGTTCTGATGTACTTTTGTTATTTAATGTAAATAAATGAAGTACATGTTTGATTCATGTTGTGTGGTATACTTCTGTATAAGACCCTAAAATTGGACACTTAATAGTTATGTATGTTAGACAGTTATGCCCTTTAGCTCCAATCAGATTGATTTTCTTTTTTGACATTTATTGTAAATGAATAAAGTACATAATTGATTCATGTCATTGTGGTGTATTTCTATGTAATACCCTTAAACTGGGCACTTAATGAGACTCACGTTAATTTAGAATCTTCACAACCATTGGATAGTGTTGGATAGTTTTTGTATGCCCTTAGCTTCAATCGATTTTGATGTACTTTTGATATTTAATGTAAATAAATAAAGTACATGTTTGATTCATGTTGTGTGGTATACTTCTGTGTAAGACCCTAAAACTGGACACCTAATGAGACTTGTGTTACTTTTAAATGTTCACAGCCATTGGATAAGTCTGGGGAGATTTATCCTGCCAAGCCTGACAGTGGTGTGCTGCCAACAGTTGGGGTGGCTTATCTCAGCCACCAAGGTGAGACCCAAGGCACACGTAGTGTAGGATTACTTGAACCCTTAAACCGGACCAGATTTCCAGTATTGCCCTGGACCTTGGAGATTGATGGGCAAAACTGGAAAGTTACACCTGACCCCTAGACCCGATTATGGTACTGCAATAGGTTTCGGATTGGGTACCTTTGATATGCCAATTAGTGAGATCCTTAGCGGGGGTCAAAACCTGGGTATGTTGGGACAGTTTGAGAATTCATCTGAGTGGGTGATCATAGTGACGGGATCAGCCCTTTTGTCGGACAAAGGTAATGATCGGAGATGCACTCTCTCTGATGGAAACCAAACTGCCGGCAGTTGATTTCAATCGTTGGAATTTTGTTTTGAAAAATTTATATATATGATATATACCTAATTATGGTTTCAAAATATTTGCAATTGGTTTTAATTCATGGGATCCATGTAAGTAGAGAGTGCAGCACTGTTCCTTGCAGTCGAGGGAGAGGTCATCTCTTGTCGGGCAGTGCTTGATAATTATGGGCTGAGAGGTTAAGTGTAAGGCCATTTGGGATAATACTTGATGGGCTAATCTTGCACCTACCCACAGCCCCTGGGTTTTTATAAGATGGCTTGGCCCAGGGACCATTTAGTGTAAGTGTTGGGCTCATAGGGTCCATGTGATGGGCTCAGGCGGTTCATTGGGATCTCCAGTGGATTTGGCTAGGCCTTGTAACAGAGGCTGGGCCAAACCCATGTGGCTGGTGTGTAGATCAATGCTTGGGTCCCACACCATACAAAGAAGCCCAATTGGGCAGCAGTTGGAAGACTTTTGAGCACTTGATTCTTATTGGGCCTAAAGCCCATTTCGAACTCGACTGATTTGATCAGTCATTAACAGGGGGCGGATCTAAGATTAGGAAGAGCCCAAAAGCTTATCTAATCTGCAGATAAGATTAAGAAGAGTCTTAATCCAAATACAGATTTGGATAAGGGCAACTCTTGATATGATTAGGAGTTTTTTCTTAATCATTAAGCAACTAGAGGAAACCATAATTCGAATTACAAGAATTCGAACCATAGGGATTTCGCAGAACACTCTGCAGCTTTGAGATAGCCTTCTCCTTCAGCAGCCGCCACCATCTACTGCAGTTCAATTTCTCTGAGAGTGAAAGATCAAGAAAGAGTTCCTAATATCAGTCTTTGCTGATAGGTTGATTCAGTTCAGTGCTCATTGTTTCCAAAGGATTCTTGTGAAGGATTCAATGTGTAGGACGCACTCTGTTGGTTATGTTTCATAGTTGTTGTGTCATCTTCAGCAGGAGCAGATCTTGGTTTCTTCTTTGGGCATGAACACCAACTTTGGGAGATATTATTTCTCTGGATCAAGTATAATCTCTCCATTCTCTTTTGGTTCAGATTTGGTTCAAGTAGGATCCTTGAATCTTGATTCTAAAATCAGGGAATGCAATTCCCAGTTGGAAGGTAGGTAGGAAATTTTTGAAATTCGCCCACCCATTCCTCAATAGTTTTGGCATCCATACGATGGATCCTACTATCATTTTCAGTGGTATCAGAGCCACAGGTTCAAATGTTGAACCAAGTAATCAGATCTGAACCTGCACAATTCGGTAAAAGTTGTTCTATCCGGGTATTGCGCAGATTGTTGTTTTATTTCAAGAAACTGTTTCTTGTTGAGGGCAATTGATCTGAAATTAATTTTGTTTAAATCTGAAATTTATTTAGAATTTTTTTTTTATTTATTTCTTGATTTAATGGACTGTTCGTACCTGGAGATCAAAGTGCAGATTTGGCGCAGATTGTTTGCGCATTCTCTTTTTGTAATTTCTATTTAATTTGGTCTGTAAAATATTTTTTTTCTAGACTAAATGTATAGGATTCAATCAAGGATGTAATTAATTAATAGAAATAGTATTTTTGTTTTATTTTATTTTCTTGATTGAAGAAGACAGCAGCGCTGGAGATTTGTAGATGGAGGGATCGCATTCTGCGTTTTGTAGTTTATGAAACTGCAACCCTAGTGACTAACCTCTATTTTGTAGGTGATGCGAATAGTCCATGTCTGATTTATGATTGTCTAAAATCAGAAATATTAATTTCAGACCTTTCCTGATTTAATTCTTGAATTGAAAATTAGTTTCAGACCATCTCGGATCAGATTGGACCAAATCTGTTTGGACCGAATCTAGGGTTCGAAAGGGAACTGTTTTCAGTCCAATTTTCTCACACTTTCAGGCCCAAATCTGATGTTCAATTGCAGGGATTAATTCGGCCCAACCTATAAAGCCCAGTTTTAAAGAGTTCAAACTGCAAAAGCCCACTTTTGTGAGAAAAGCTATATGGGCCGAACTATTAACTGCTATTCAGCCCATATACCTAGATGATATTAATTGTTAATATTGTGTTTTTGTTGGGCTGATTAATGGGCTTTACAACTAGTGATTGATTGGATAAATTCATCCATATCATGTGATGTGTGGATGTTTGATGTGCTGTGACCATGAGCCATAAGCACTTGGCCCAGGATGATTCGTTAGTGGCTCTTGCGCACACTATGGCTGAATGCACATCATTGCCATAGTGTCCGCTAAGGTCATTGGACGACTCCTCCTTGCTTGGAGGGCTCCACAACCCTGAAAAGTGGCGCGTGCAGAAACCCTAACCGATTTAGGCCCACCAGAAATCAGACTTTATGAAAGTCAGTGAGAGCCATTTTGGTTTGACCTAAATTAGAACTAGGGCGTAATTTTGTTCCCTCCGGTAATATGAGTGCAGCTAAAACAGTTGGCTCCATGCACCCTATGTGATTTCCCACATTTCCAGAGACATTTCACCGTCTCTACCACTGAGATAGGAGGAAAATATCAGAGATGAACAAATGGAAATGTACCATAGATTAAAAGCCATATCTATGTAGGTAACATGAATCAAACCAAGGTTATGGACTAACGTTTTGTTGTTTTACTAGAAAATGGCAAATGGAAAATTTGCTAAGTTGCTTGACGATAACAAGCTTAAGGGACCCAATTATGCCGACTGGTACAAAAACCTTATATTGGTCCTAGCTTCAAAAAAACTAGATAAGGTGGCTAAAAATCCTGCTCTAGATCGTCCGAGGGACAGGGCTTCTAAGGCTCGAAGAAGAGAATACCAAGAATGGGAGGATAAAAACTCCCTGGCCCGCTACTATATCATAGCTTCTTTGGACAATCCAATACAGAGGCAGTTCGATCAGATCGAACTCGCTAAAGACATATTGGATAGTTTGAAGACTATATATGAAGAGCAAAATCATTCTACTCGACAAAAGGTCCTGAAACAATTCATGACCGTGTAGATGACTAATGGGCAGCAAGTGCATGACCATTGTCTTCGGATGATGGGCTACATAAATGAGCTAGAGGCCCTTGGTTCCGGGCTAGATCTGGTCACACATATTGATGCTATTCTCAATTCTCTGCCTCCGTCCTTCAACCCGTTCATTATGAATTATAATATGAACAAGTTGAATGTCCGCGTCCAAGAGCTCAGCAATATGTTGCAAAGAGTTGAGGAATTAATAAGGAAGGATAAGCTGATAGTCATGCTTGTTGAAACTGGCAAATCTGGCAAGAAGAGGAAGGCAAAGAGAAAGCCTCAGAAGAAGACCACCAAATCTAAGAAACAAAAGAAAGACAAGGCATCCAATGCTTGACACTTCTGTAGGCAAGCCGACCATTGGAAGAGGAATTGTCTTGCCTACCTGGAATCTAAGAAAGGTACTTTCGAAACTTGTGTCAGGAAAATTAATTTATTAGTAACTTCTGTGTCCTGGTGTGTTGACTCTGGGGCTTCAACTCATGCGTGTAATTCACTACAGGGGTTCAAAGTAAGCAGAAGGCTGAATGAAGGAGAGGTGACACTATACTTGGGGATTTCTGCAAGTGTTGCAGCTACGGCGATAGGAATCATAGAATTAAATTTTAGAGAAGGGATTCTTGTACTGAAAGAATCTGTTTCTAAACTGTGTGTGGATGGATATACTGTCTCTTTTAGTAATGTGATTACTATCAAAAGGAACTACAAATTCATCGCATGCGGGGAACTGGAGAATGGTCTCTATATTCTACATCATTCTCTAGAAACTAACCTAACTGAAACTATGTCAGTCGAAATCCCCAAGAAAAGGACTCGTGACATAGTCAATCCCATGTGCCTGTGGCATTACCGACTTGGCTACATCGGTATTGACTGAATCACAAGATTGGTAAAGGATGGTCCTTTGGATTTTCTAACCATAGAAAACCTTCCCACTTGTGAGCCTTGCCTTAGAGGCAAGATGATAAAGCGGCCATTTAACGGTAATCCTGAAAGATGTACAGGCACACTTGACCTTATACATAGTGATGTAGGTGGTCCCTTGATTGTGCAACCAAAATGTGTATTTCATCACCTTTATCGATGGTTTCTCACAATATGGTTACGTGTACCTAATGAGACATAAAGCTGAATCTTTTGAAAAGTTCAAAGAGTTCAGACAAGAGGTCGAGAAATAGTTAGGGAGAGAAATTAAGACCCTTTGATCAGATCAATGTGGCGAGTATCTCTTTGACGAATTGAGGGACTACTTAAAGGCCATTGGGATTATCTCACAGTTAGCTCCTCCTGCAACACCCCTTGCTTAACGGTGTTTCAAAGAGGAGGAATAGGACATTGCTTGACATGGTTCGGTCATTTCTCACACGCTTTGAAACCAAGTGTCAGACACTTGAAGATTTGGGGTTGTCCTGCGCACGTTGAAAGAATGAGTGTGGACAAGTTGGAATCCAAGACCAGTCGTTGCCTATTTGTAGGCTACCCAAATGATTCAATGGGTTATCTTTTCAGTGACCCAAGTGAGAAGAAAGTGTTCTGTAGTCGAAATGCCCTGTTCTTAGAGACATATTATATCTCGGACACTCATCGTCAGGAAATAGTTCTTGATGATGAGAGCTTTGGATCAGTGGGAGATGTCCCGCAGGTTCTAGTTAGTGACCAACCTAGAACATCCACCCGGGTATCCAGGCCACCAGTCCATTATGGTTTTGACCAAGATAGTTACATGGTGGAAGCCTTGACTAGTGAAGAGGATCCCGTGACTTAGGCGGAAGCTATGTTGGACATAGATTCCCAGAAGTGGGTGGAGGCCATGAGAGCTGAGGTGGACTCGATGGAGGCCAATGGAGTCTGGACTCTAGTAGATCCACTCTCTGGGGTAAAAGCAATTGGTTGCAAATAGATCTATAAGAGGAAGAAGGGCCCCGATGGCAGGATTGAGACCCACAAAGCTCATTTGGTGGTGAAAGGGTATACTCAGAAAGAAGGCATCGACTATGAGGAAACCTTTTCACCTGTTGCCATGCTTAAATCCATTAGGATCCTGCTAGCTATAGCAGCATACCATGACTACGAGATTTGGCAAATGGATGTTAAAACTGCGTTCCTGAATGGAGATCTTAGTGAAGATATCTACATGCAGCAACCACAAGGCTTCATTGCTGCTGGTCAGAAATGCATGGTATGTAAACTTAATAGATCCATATATGGACTTAAGTAGGTTTCTAGGAGTTGGAACATCCATTTTGACTCTGCCATCAAATTGTTTGACTTTGAGCAGAATCCGCATGAGCCCTGTGTTTACAGGAAGTCCAATGGGGATAAGGTCACCTTTTCGGTGTTATATGTGGATGATATCCTACCCATTGAATGATGTAGGAATGTTGACTTCGGTCAAGGTGTGGCTTTTGCAGCAGTTCTCCATGAAAGATCTTGGAGATGCTTTCTATATACTAGGTCTTTGACTCTATAAAGATAGATCGAAGTGGATAATTGGATTATCCCAGTCTACTTACATTGACAAAATTGTCAAAAGATGCAGCATGGAGAACTCCAATAATGAAACATTCCTTTGAGACACGGAGTCACTCTCTCCAAGAAGATGTCTCCCAAGACATCTGAGGAGATTGAGGGCATGAAAGATGTTCCCTATGCCTCTACCGTAGGGAGCATCATGTATGCCATGCTGTGCACTCGCCCTAACATTGCTCAAGCAGTGAGTGTCGTAAGCAGGTTCCAAGCCAACCCAGGGTAGGAGCATTGGCCAGCTGTGAAGAATATACTCATACCTTCGAAGGACAAAAGAGTTTTGTCTAGTATTCGATGGTAGTTCACTACAAATTTTAGGGTATACTGATGTCGATTTCCAATCGGATGCAGATGATAGAAAGTCTACATCTGGGTATATTTTCACGATAGGATCGTGTGTTGTTTGCTGGAAAAGCAGCAAACAGTGGTCTACGGCAGATTCCACAGCCGAAGCTGAGTACATTGCCGCAAGTGAAGCTGCCAAGGAAGCTGTGTGGATGAAGAAGTCCGTTCACAAATTAGGAGTGGTTTCATTCAACACATCACCCATCCCGTTGTTGTGTGACAACAATGGAGCGATCGCCTAGGCTAAGGACCCTCGGGCCCACTCGAAGTCAAAGCACATCGAGAGGAAGTACCATGTACTGCGGGAGATTGTTGGTAAAGGGGACATCCTGATTTAGAAGGTAGCATCAGCGGATAATGTAGCAGACCCATTAACTAAGCCACTCACACAGAAGGTGCTTGAGAAACACGTGGAAAGTATGGGACTCCGGCTAGTACCAGATTGGACCTAAGTGCAAGTGGGAGCTATTGAATAGTTTTTGTATGTCCTTAGCTTCAATCAATTCTGATGTACTTTTGATATTTAATGTAAATAAATGAAATACATGTTTGATTCATGTTGTGTGGTATACTTCTGTGTAAGACCCTAAAACTGGACACTTAATGAGACTTGTGTTAGTTTTAAATGTGTACAGTCGTTGGATAAGTGTGGGGAGCTTTATCCTGCCAAGGCTGACACTGGTGTGCTGCCAACTGTTGGGGTGGCTTGTCTCATCTGCCAGGGTGAGACCCGAAGCACACATAGAGTAGGATTACTTGAACCCTTGAACCGGACTAGATTTCCAGTATTTTCCTGGACCTTGGAGATTGATGGGCAAAATTGGAAAGTTACACCTGACCCCTAGACCCGATTATGGTACTACACTAGGTGTCGGATTGGGCTGTCTTTGGGCGTGAACACCAACTTTGGGAGATATTATTTCTCTGGATCAGTTATAATCTCTCCCTTCTCTTTTGGTTCAGATCTGGTTCGGTTCTAGTTCAAGTAGGATTCTTGAATCTTGATTCTAAAATCAGGGAATGTGATTCCCAGTTGGAAGGTAAGTAGGAAATTTTTGAAATTCGCCCACCCATTCCGCAATAGTTTTGGCATCCATACGATGGATCCTACCATCCCTTTCAGTTTTGACATCCATTTGCCAAATCTCATAATCATGGTATGCTACTACAACTAGCAGTATCCTAATGGATTTCAACATGGCCACTGGTGAAAAGGTTTCCTCATAATCGATTCCCTTTTCTGAGTGTACCCTTTCGCCACAAGATGAGCCTTGTAGGTCTCAACCTTTCCATCGGGGCCCTTCTTCCTCTTATAGATCCATTTGCAATCAATTACTTTTATCCTAGGGGGCGGATCTACTAAAGTCCAGACTCCATTGGTCTCCATTGAGTCCATCTCAGCTCTCATGGCATCTACCCATTTCAAGGAATCTATGTCCAACATAGCTTTCGTTTAAGTCACAAAATCTTCCTCACTGGTCGTGGCTTCCACCAGGTAACTATCCTGGTCATAGATGAAATGAAATGGAGGCCTAGAAACCTGGGTAGATCTTCTAGGTTGGTCATTACCTGGAACTTGTGGGACACCTCCCACTACCCCTGAGCTCTCCTCATCAAGAACAACTTCCTGACGATGATTGTTCAGGATGTAATCATCCTCTAAGAAATGGGCATTTCAGCTACATAACACTTTCTGTTCTCCTGGGTCATAGAATAGGTAACCCACAGAGCCCTTGGGGTAGCCTACGAATAGGCAACGACTGGTCTTGGATTCCAATTTGTCTGCACTTGTTCTTTTAACATGTGTCGGACAACCCCAAATCTTCAAGTATCTCACACTTGGTTTCTTTCCAATCCAAAACTCATAGGGAGTCTTCCGAACTGATTTGGTTGGAACCCGGTTCAGCACATATATCACAGTTTCCAATGCATAACCCCAAAAGGATGTGGGCAACTCTGAGTGTACGAGAAGTGATCGGACCATATCTAATAAAGTCATGTTCCTCCTCTCTGACACACCGTTTAGTTGTGGTCTAGCAGGAGGAGCTAGCTGTGATACTATCCTATTGACATTTAAGTAGTCCCTGAATTCATCAGAGAGATGCTCGCCACCTCGATCCAATCGAAGGGTCTTAATTTCTCTCCCTAACTGTTTCTTGACCTCTTGTCTGAACTCTTTGAACTTTTCAAATGATTCAGACTTGTGTCTCATCAGGTACATGTAACCATATCAAGAGAAATCATCGGTAAATGTTATAAAATGCACGTGCTGGTTACGTATCCCAATACTCATGGGACTACATACATCAGTATGTATAAGGTCAAGCATGCTTGTACATCTTTCAGGCTTACCGTTAAATGGCCGTTTCGTCATCTTACCCTGAAGGCAAGGTTCATAGGTTGGAAGATCTTCTACAGTTAGAAAATCCAAAGGACCATCCTTTACCAACCTTGTGATACGATCTATGTTAATATGGCCAAGTCGGTAGTGCCACAAGCACGTGGGATTAACTGTATCATGGGTTCTTTTCTTCGGGATGTTATCTGATGTAGTTTCGGCTATGTTAGTTTCCAGAGAAGGATGAAGAACATAGAGACCATTCTCAAGTTCTCCCTATGCGAGGAATTTGTTAATTCTTTTGATAGTAATCATATTACTAAAAAGAACAGAATATCCATCCGCACACAGTTTTGAAACAGAAATCAAATTTCTTCTCAAATTCTGTACATAAAGACAATTTTTCAATACAATTATTCCTTCTTTGAAAATTAACTCCACAGTTCCTATAGCCGTAGTTGCAACACTTGCAAAAGTCCGCAAGTAAAGAGTTACTTCTCCGTCACTCAATCTTCTGCTTATCCTGAACCCCTACAGTGAGTTACACGCATGA
Organism: Nelumbo lutea; assembly: GCF_056320005.1. Lineage (NCBI taxonomy): Eukaryota > Viridiplantae > Streptophyta > Magnoliopsida > Proteales > Nelumbonaceae > Nelumbo > Nelumbo lutea. The sequence goes on from NC_142686.1 coordinate 67,533,791, forward strand.
GTCGATGCCCCGGAGTCAATACACCAGGAAGCAGAAGTTACCAAAAAATTGGTTTCTATGATACAGGATTTGAAATTACCTTGCCTCTTAGATTCCAAGTACTGAGGACAGATCCTCTTCTAGTAGTTGGCCTGCTTACAGAAGTGACAAGCATCTGATGCTCTGTCCTTCTTCTGCTTCTTAGACTTGGTAGCTTTCTTTCGAGGCTTTCTCTTTGCCTTCCTCTTCTTCTAGCCCGATTTGTCGGCTTCAACAAGCATGGCAATAGGATCATCCTTCTTAATTAATTCTTCGGCCCTCTACAACATTTTGCTAAGTTCCTGGATGTTGACATTCAACTTGTTCATATTATATTTCATGATGAATTGATTGAAGGAAGGAGGCAAAGAATTTAGGATGGTGTCTACCTTTGTGACATGGTCAAGCCCGGATCCAAGAGCCTCAAGTTCATTGATATAGCCCATCATCCGAAGACAATGATCATGAACCTGTTGGTTCTTGGACATCTACGTGGTCATGAATGGCTTCAAGACCTTCTGACGAATAGACCGATTCTGCTCCTCATACATTGTCCTCAGACTATCCAAGATATCCTTGGACAATTCGATCTAATCGAACTGTCATTGTATCAGATTAACCAAGGAGGCTATGTTGTAGTAGCAGGCTAGGGAAATTTTCTCTTCCCATTCCTGGTAGTCCCTCCTACGGGCCTCAGAAACCCTATCACCCAGATGCTCCGGGGCAGGATTCTTAGCTACTTTGTCTAATTTCTCTGACGTGAGAACTAGCATAAGATTATGGTACTAGTCAGCATAGTTTGGGCCTTTTAGCTTGTTGTCGTCCAAAAACTTAGCGAATTGTCCGTTTGACATTTCTGATAAAAAAGCAAACATTAGCCCACAACCTAATTTGATTCATTTTATCTACTTAGATATGGCTTTTAATCTATGTTCCATTCCCATTTATTCATCTCCGAGATTTCCCTCCTATCTCAGTGACGGAGACTACGAATTATGCCTCTGGAAATGTAGGAAATCACATAGGGTGCATGGAACCAACTGTTTCAGCTGCATAACCCCACCACCTTTCTGTGAAGGATCATATCTACTCATCGTATGAGCTTTCCCTTTGGCCTCTGTCCAACAAGGTTCATTGCCATTTTAGGTTAAACCTTTTTGTCCAGTGAGTGCTCACCCATCATATTCGTGAACGCCAAGGTACCGTGAGAGAGTCTTCCATTTTAGGATAGGCCCCTCCCACATCAGTCTATGACGCCCCTATCATCTTATGAAACATACCAACAGATCCAACAGCAAATGGATAGCCCAATTTTATGGTGTGTTTCCTCATTAGTAAAGGATCCATCTTCATTCTAATGACGGAAGGCCTTTAGAGACTTCATCATATGAATCTCCCTATCACATGCACCCATATTTCAGGAGGGAACAAAATTATTACACCCAAGGAAAACACCAAAGACTGCTCCCACTAAAGATGACATAGTGTAGGGTGGAGCAGAATCAGTAGGTGGTTCTTCAGCAAGAATCAAACTCTTCAGCAAAAATTCGATGGAGGATGTGTGAGCACAACTTCAGATCTACTTTTCACCAAAAATAGATATCAAGAATCTTTCTTTATCTCTCCTACAGGTAGAGATCGAACTGGCAATGGTGGCAACAACAGGAGGAGGCAAGAGCAGACAGTAAGTGGTACTTTAGCAAGAACCGAACTCTTCAGCAAGAATTCGATGGAGGACATGTGAGCACGACTTCAGATCTACTTTTCACCAAAAATAGATATCAAGAACCTTTCTTGATTGCTCCTATAGGTGGAGATTGAACTGGCAATGGTGGCAACAACAGGAGGAGGCAAAAGTAGAAGATGGCGTCAGTCCAACTGCAACTGTCTTCTCTCTTGTATCAGTAAGACTGCAGATGAACCGGGGTTTGCCCTCCTCCTCTATTTATAGTCTTAAAGAGAGGTTCTCCTAATCTCATTAGGAGTTTCCTAATGCAAATCTTGTATTTGGATCTGGACTCACTTTAAGAGATAAGGATAATCACTTATCTTATCTGCAGATAAAGATCAGCCCTCCTAATCTTATTAGGAGTTTCCTAATCCAAATCTCTATTTGGATCTAGACTCTCTGAGTGGATAGAGATAATCCCTTATCCTATCTGTTGATCTAAATCCCAGAACCGCCCCTCTTTAACTAATCATATTAAACCAGTTCGATTTAGGCTTTAGGCCCATTAAGTCCATGTACTCACTTATCCTTCAAACTGCTACCCAGTTGGGTATCCTTGTATAGCGTGGGACCCAAACATTGATCTACACATCAGCCACATGGGTTCAGCCCAACCTCTATTACAAGGCCTAGCCGAATTCATTGTAGGTGACAGTGAACCCCTAAGCCCATCAACATGGGCTCTTAATGGGCCCAACATTTACACTAAATGGTCCTTGGGTCAAGCCACCTTATAAAAACCCAAGGACTATGGGCAGATGCAAGATTAGCCCATTAGATATTACCCTCAATAGTCTTACACTTAACCTCTTAGCCCATAATGATCAAACACTGCCCAACAATAGAGGAACTCTCCCTCGGCTACAAGGAACAGTGCTGCAATCTCAATGGTTGAAATTGACTGCCGACAGCTTTGGTTTTCATTAGAGAGAGTGCATCCCCGATCGTTCACTTTGTCCGACAAAGGGGTTGATCCTGTCACTATGATCACCCACTCAGATGAATTCTCGGATTATCCCAACATACCCAGGTTTTGACCCCCTCTAAGGATCTCACTGATTAGCATATCAAAGACATCCAAATCCGACACCTAGTGCACTATCATAATCGAGTCTAGGGGTCAAGTGTAATATTCCAGTTTTGCCCATCTATCTCCAAGGTCTAGAGCAATACTGGAATTTTGGTTCAGTTCAGGGTTTCAAGAAAACCCACACTACATGTAGCTCAAGTCTCACCCTGGCAGTTGAGACAGGCCACCCCAACCAACTTGGCGGCACATCAGTGTCAGCCTTGGCAGGATAAATCTCCCCAGATCTATCCAACGGCTATGAAGATTCTAAACTAACACGAGTCTCATATGTGTCCAGTTTAAGGGTATTACACAGAAACACACCATAATAACATGAATCAAATATATACTTTATTCGTTTACATTAAATGTCATAAGGTACATCAATCTGATTGGCGCTAAGGGCATACACTGTCTAACAGGAAGCTGCTTGCAAATGGTTCTCTACGCTCTCCCCCGGTCCATCAACTCCTAGGACTAGTTTGCAAACCTTTTTATTGGCCCACTTTGTGAGTGTGGCTACCCAACCCGGAGGGGGGGATGGATTTGATATGTGGTTTGGATGGAGTCGCCACCTAATTTTTTTTGAAATGGGAATTTAGGAAAACCTAAAATTTTTCAAGAAAAACATTTTGTTTTCTTGGTGACTTGTTGCCTAATAAGGATGAGATTCTTAGGGTCCAAGGATCGTGGTACAATGTGGGAAGGTGTTAAACACCCCACACATGCCCGGTTAAACCGGCCTCTACTTTACCAAATTCCAAGGAACATTTAATAATTTTAGGACTTCAAATCTATTGAAGCAACATGTATTAAGCACGACAAATGGAGCAAGAATAGAGTTAATGAGTTGCTGAGGAACATAAGTAAATGATACAAACATAACAAATAATTCAATTGAAAAACAAGTAATTATGAAAGATGAGACTAATTAAATGAGGTAAAACTAATGAGTAAGGAAGCTAAAACTAATCTATCAAATTATGAAAACAAAAAGTAGAAGAAAAGAACTATATTGAATGAAAAACTACCTTAAAAAGTACTAAATTAACAAAGGGTAATGATGCTAAGAGTGTTTACCAAAACCAACACTTTAATTAATGAAATTTATAAGAAATGACTCTAAAAAATACCTAATAACCAGAAGTGATGCCTAGAGATGGCCTAGGATTCCTTTAGAATTAAATGAACTAAATTCATGGATTAATAACTAAAACCAAGTTAACTTTCTACATGTATAAGTAAACATTATTGATGCACCCTAATTTATAATGCATGTTTTCTTTGTTTAAGAATACTAAGTGCTAGGGGTGAAAATCTAACGACTACAATGCAATAATTGTGAATAGAATTGAACTAAAACTGAATGAATGAAAAAGATAAACTAAAGAAAAAAAATGAAAGAAACATTAAATGATTGCTAGATTAATAAAGATTAGTAAAAGCTATGAGATGCAAATGCACAAGTAAATGATTAAGAACTCTAATAATATCACGTCTCTAATAAGCTGATCCTACTTGACTATTGATAGATAAACAAAAATAATAAGTAAGACAAAATGGAAATTGCAAGCCTACAATAGAGGGAAAAAAAGGAACGTCAAACCTTATGTATCATGAAGTAGGAATCACCTCTCTCCAGTTTTTTTTTTTTGTTTTTTTGTTTTTGTTTTTGTTTTTTTTTTCTTTCAGGAACATGGTCTTCGTAGTTGCCCTTGCTATGGTTCTTCATGAGGCCTTTGAAAACCGTGTGAAACTCCTTGAGTTTAAGATGAATTCCCGGTCATTTGGGATGTCAAATAGTTGGATATGTAGCCCAAGATGTGTAGAAACATGCTGGATGACTGTAATTTTCTGCAACATGATCTTTGCTTCAAGAAAGCTTCATACTTCTTCTCTTGAACTGAGGCACGACCTAAGGATGTTCTTTGGCTTCAAACTGATATGGAGGGACTATAGGGATGCTGGAGAGTGAGTGGGGAGACTTTGGGACGTAGGTAATGGCTGTGGGAGTTGAGCTCTCTCCCTAAGCTAGTTTGTGTCTATGTTAGATTGTGTGTCTAGGATGTGAGAAAGGGGTGGTATTTATAGATTTTTTTAGAGGGGAATGGAGGGCTGAAATGAGAGACAAGGGAGATCAATGGCTGATATTTAAATGGTTTTTGGAGGGAGATTGATTGAGAGAATGAGCTGTCAAGACAACTTTGAGAGAGATCCTCTCAATTAATCAAGACAGAGAGTGGAAGGTTTCACCAATTTACCTAAATTGTACATTCTAAGTTTAGGTGATTGGCTTGATTGATTGGAGGCTCTAGTTGGTCAAATCTTAGATTTTTAAGATGTTTCTATAGGCTGAGAGGGATTTTTGGTTGTGAAATGCCCTAGGTTCGAAGTTATTGTGAAGAGGATTCCAAACAAAGGGCTCAGATCAAGTCCAAATTTGGGTATCAAGATGGAGGGGTTAACGGTGTCAGAATTGGATGATCTTGGTGTCGTTGGATTTGGATTTTTGGGTCCTACGGACCTATTGTCTTGGATTTTGAATTTGATGTGAAATGACGATTATGATTAAAATGACTCCAATTGGACGATTAGAATCGGTTTCGACTTTGGGTCTCAAGATGAAGGGGTAAACGGTGTCAGACTTGGGCGATCTTGGTGCCGTTGGATTCAAATTTTTGGGCTCTACAGATTGTGGATTTGATGTGAAATGAGGATTAGGATTAAAATGACTCCAACCGGACGATCGGAATTGGTTCCAGATTCGGGTCTTAGGATGATGGGGTAAACGGTGTCGGACTCGGGTGATCTTGGTGTTGTTGGATTTAGTTTTTTGGGCTCTACATACCTATGGTCTCATATTTTGGATTTGATTTGAAATGAGGATTAGGATCAAAATGACTCTGATCGGATGATCGAAATCGGTTCTGGCTTTGGGTCTTAGATTAATGGGACAAACGGTGTCGGACTTGGGCGATCTTGGTGTCATTGGATTCAGATTTTTGGGCACTATGTACCTATGGTCTCAGATTTTGGATCTGATTTGAAATGAGGATTAGGATTAAAATGACTCGGATCGGACAATTAGAATCGGTTCCAAATTCAGGTCTTAGGATGATGGGGTAAACAGTGTCAGACTCGGGTGATCTTGGTGTCGTTGGATTTAGATTTTTGGGGTCTACATACCTATGGTCTCGGATTTTGGATTTTATTTGTAATGAGGATTAGGATCAAAACGACTCTGATCAGACGATCAGAATCAGTTCTAGCTTCGGGTATTAGGATAATGGGACAAACGATGTCGGACTTGGGCGATCTTGGTGTCATTGGATTTTGATTTTTGGGCACTACGTACCTATGGTCTCAGATTTTGGATTTGATGTGAAATGTGGACTAGGATTAAAATGACCCCGATTGGACGATTGGAATCGATTTCAGCTTCGGGTCTCAGGATGAAGGGGTAAACGATGTTGGGTTTGGGTGATCTTGGTGTCATTTGGTTTGGGTTTCTAGGTTCTATGTAACTATGGTCTTGGATCCTTGAGGCTCTATCTTTTGTAAAATTCCAAAAATACCCCTATTCGGCTTAGAGGTTAGTTGAAGCATGCTTAAAGCTCAAAGTGCTATAGAAAGACTGAAGAGTGCAAAAATGGGGTGTCTACAGTGAGCAGCCAATGATGTCAGAAGATTGTCATCTCCTTGATGCCCATCAAGCAAAATCCCAGGGAAAGCCTTTGAGTATATATGAAAAGATTCAACCAGGAGGAACTTGAAGTTAAAGACCTTGACCCCTCATGTCTATGACCTCGAGTCATTCATTTGACAAGGACATTTGAAAGACTACATCGGTGGTGAAATTCCAACATCGTCATCTACACTATCACCAACTGATCCCTAGCCTAGTCATACCCCGACCTGGTCATTAAAGTTATTGCCAATGGCTCGGCTTCTGGGGGAGAGACTACATCATCCAGAAAAGCCTATGCTTGACAATTGAATGTTGAACATAGGATACCAAAGAAGTAGAGGTCGAAGGAGCTCATCTCCTCTTTAGATGACGACTTGAGAGGGGTGTTTATACCCCACAACGACACGTTAGTGGATTCAATGATAATCACCAACTACGAAGTGAGAAGTATCCTCATAGACAATGACTCTTCAGCCAATGTCCTATTATGAGACGTTTGAGAAGATGCAATTGACACCATACCATCTACAACCCATTGATATACCACTAGTCGAATTTTCCAGAGCAGCTATGAGGATGAAGGGAAAAATATAATAGCCCTGCCCATCACTGTAGGGGTGGAACCTTGGCATGTCATTTGGATGACCGATTTCTAGGTCATGAAGGTTGGATCACCTTATAATGCCATCATTTTCCAGCTGACCCTTCATGCACTCAAGGTTGTCATCTCTTCATATCATCTTGCCATGAAGTTACCCATGGAAAATGGCATAGGGCTTGTTAGGGTAAATCAACAAGCGGCGAAGTAGTGCTACATCACAATGTTAAAAGGCAAGAACAAAGAATCCCTACCAGTAGAAGGGCTCGACCTCAAGGATGAACCCTCTAGCTAGGTTCACCCAATCGAGGACCTAATCTTGGTTCCCCTAGATGAGGTTGAGCCCAAGAAGATAGTGCAAGTTGGGTCTCTCCTCCACCAAGACACTTTTCAAACTGGTAAGCTTTCTCAAAGCCAATACCGATGTATTTGCTTGGTCTACCACTGATATGCCTCGATCATTACTCACAAGCTGGGCAGGGATCTGAGGTGTAGGATGGTTCAACAAAAGAAGAGGAACTTTGCACCAAAGCGTTGGAAATTGATTGGAGAGGAGGTGGACAAGTTACTCAATGCTGACTTCATTAGAGAGGTACATTATCCTAAATGGCTATCTAACAAGGTCATGGTTAAAAAAGATAATAGGAAATGTGTTAGACAGTTTTGTATGCCCTTAGCTTCAATCTGATTTGATGTACTTTTGACATTTAGTGTAAATAAATAAAGTGAATGTTTGATTCATGTTGTATGGTATGATTCTGTGTAAGACCCTAAAATTGGACACTTAATGAGACTCGTGTTGGTTTTAAATGTTCATATCCATTGGATAAGTTTGGGGAGATTTATCCTACCAAGGCTGACACTGGTGTGCTACCAACTGTTGGGGTGGCTGGTCTCAGCCACCAGGGTGAGACCCAAGGCACACTTAGTGTAGGATTACTTGAACCCTTGAATCGGACAAGAATTCCAGTATTGCCCTAGACCTAGGAGATAGATGGGCAAAACTAGAAAAGTTACACATGACCACTAGACTCGATTATGATACTTCACTAGGTGTCGGATTGGGTTGTCTTTGATATGCCAACCAGTGAGATCCTTGGCGGGGGTCAAAACCAGGGAATGTTGGGACAGTCTGAGAATTCATCTGAGTGGGTGATCATAGTGACAGGATCAGCCCCTTTGTCGAACAAAGGTAATGATTGGGAATGCACTCTCTCTGATGGAAACCAAACTACCGGCAATTGATTTCAATCATTTGAATTTTGTTTTGCAAAATTTATATATATGATATATGGGTATTTTTGGTTTCATGTTGTTTGTAAATGGTTTTAATTCTCAGGATCCATGTGAATAGAGAGTGCAGCACTGTTCCTCACAGCCGAGGGAGAGGTCCTCTCTTGTCGGGTAGTGCTTGATCATTATGGGCTGTGCAGTTAAGTGTAAGGCCATTTAGGATAATACCTAATGGGCTAATCTTGCACCTGCCCACAGTCCCTGGGTTTTTATTAAGATAGCTTGGCCCAAGGACCACTTAGTGTAAGTGTTGGGCCCATAGGGTCCCTGTGATGGGCTCAGGGGTTCACTGGGCTTTTCAGTGAATTCGGATAGGCCTTGTAATAAAGGCTGGGCCAAACCCATGTGGCTGGTGTGTAGATCAATGTTTGGGTCCCACGCCATACAAAGAAGCCCAACTAAGCAGCAGATTGGAAACTAATTGAGCACTAATTACTTAAAGGGCCAACAACCCATTTTGAACTGGGCTGATATGATCACCCACTTATGGGGCAGATTTGAGATTAGGGTTAGCAAAAGGATTAGGCTTTTAACCTAATCCACTCTAGGAGACCAAATACAAATCAGATTTGAATCCGGTAATCTCCTGATAAGATCAGGAGTAAGCTAACCTAATCTGCAGATAGGATTAAGATCATCCCCTATCCAGATGCTGATTTGGATTGGGATAACTCCTAACAAGATTATGAGATTTCTTAATCAAGAAGAAAGAGGAGAAACCCAAAAAAGAGAATTAACAGAATTCGAACCTAGTGTTTTAGCAGAAAAATCTTCCTGCGAATTGAGATGGGATCTCATACACTCCAAAGAGAAGAGAAGCAGCATTTGCCATCTTCATCTCAGGAGTTCTCCTCCAGCTGTCGCCATTCATTGCAAGATTCGATCTTTGAGAAGAAGAAATCAAGAAACTAGTTCTTCATATCAGTTTCTTAAAAGAAACTGATCAAGTTCGGTGCTTAGTGTTTCCAGAGGATTCTAGTGAAGGATTCAGTGTGTAGGATGCAATTTTCTGGTTCTGTTCTACAGTTGCTATGTCATCTTCAGCAGGAGCGGATCTCGGTGTCTTCTTTGGGTGTGAACACCAACTATGGGAGATACTACTTCTCTGGATTAGGTATAATTTCTCCCTTGTCTTTTGGTTCAGATTTGGTTCGGTTATGGTTCAAGTAGGATCCTTGAATATTGTATTCTAAATTTAGGGAACATGATTTCCGTTCTGCAATAGTTTTGGCATCCATACGATGGATCATACCATTCTTTCAGTGGTATCAGAGCGACAGGTTCAAATATTGAACCAAGAAAATTAGATATGAACCTGCGCAAATGGGCAGAAGCTGTTCTACCAAGATTTGCGTAGATTATTTTCTTTATTTCAAGAAATTGTTTCTTGTTGAGGGCGATTGATCTAAAATTAATTTTTGTTAAATCTAAAAATTATTTAGAACTGATATTTATTTATTTTGATTTAATGGACTGTTCGAACCTGGAGATCGAAGTACAGATTTGGCGCAGATGGTCTGCGCAATCCTTTTTATTTATTTATTCAATTTGGTAGATAAAATAATTTTATTTTATTTTTCTAGACTGAATGTATAGGATTCAATCAAGGATGTAATTAATTAATAGAAATAGGATTTTTGTTTTATTTTATTTTCTTGATTGAAGAAGAAGGCGGTGCTGGGGATTTGCAGATGGAGAGATTGTTAGACAGTTTTTGTATGTCCTTAGCTTCAATGAGAATTATGTACATTATGAGTTTATTGTAAATGAATAAAAGTACTATTTGGTTCATGTTCCTGTGGTATGTTTCTGTGTAATACCCTTAAACTAGTTACTTAATGAGACTCATGTTAGTTTAGAATGTTCACAACCAGTGGATCGGTTTGGGGAGACCTATCTTGACAAAGCTGAAACTGATGTGCCACCAAGACGGTTGGGTGGCCTATCTCAGCAGCTAGGGTGAGACCCAAGGCACATGCAGTGTAGGATTAATTCAATCTTTGAACCAGACCAGATTTCCAGTATTACCTTGGACCTTGGAGATTAATGGGCAAAACTGGAAAGTTACACCCGACCCCTAGACTCGATTATGGTACTGCACTTGGTGTCGAATGGGCTATCTTTGATGTACCAATCAGTGAGATCCTTAGCGGGGGTCAAAACTTGGGTATGTTGGGACAGTCTGAGAATTCATCTGAGTGGGTGATCATAGTGACATGATCAGCCCCTTTGTCGGACAAATGTAATGATCGGGGATGCACTCTCTCTGATGGAAACCAAGATTGTTGGCAGCCGATTTTAATTGCTGATATTTGTTTTGCAAAATATATTTTATATGAGATATAAAAGTATATACTTATTATGGTTTCCAAATTGTTTGCAAAAGGTTTTAATTCCCAGGATCCATATAAGCAAAGAGTGTAACACTGTTCCTTGCAGCCGAGGGAGAAGTCCTCTCTTGTCAAGCAGTGTTTGATCATTATGGGCTGAGAGGTTAAGTGTAAGACCATTGAGGGTAATGCCTGATGGGCTAATCTTGCATCTGCCCACGGTCCCTGTGTGTTACAAGGTGGCTTGGCCCAGGGACCATTTAGGGTAAGTGTTGGTCCCATAGAGCCCGATTGATGGGTTTCAGGGGGTGCACTGTCCATAACAGTGTATTCGGCCAGGCCTTGTAACAAAGGCTGGGCTATACCCATGTGGCTGATGTGTAGATCAATGTTTGGGTCCCACACCATTCAAGGAAGCCCAACTGGGCAGCAGTTAGGAAGGCTAAGTGAGCACACAACTTAATGGGCCTAAAGCCCATTTTGAACTAGGCTAATTTAAGCAATTTAATTAAAGGGGCGAATTCTGAGATTGGATTAGCAGATAGGATTGGATATTAACCTTATCCACTCAGAGAGTCTAGATCTGATTGTGATTCAGATCTGGAAACCTCCTAATGAGATTAGGAGAAGGATGATCCAATCTGTAGATAAGATAAGGGTTTACCCTTATCACTTAAAGGGAAGTCTGATCCAAATATGATTTGGATCAGCAACTCCTAATGGGATTTGGATGATCCCTTTAAGCTTATAAAAGTCTTCAGAGCTGAAATCACAGAAGAGAGAATTCAACATACCTGCGAAAATTCTCTCTTGTTGCCTCCTTCTTGTCACCGCCTCACCTACCAGTTCGACCTCCATTTCAGTGGGAGAAATCAAGATTCGATCTTGATATCAGTTCCTTGTGAAGGGACTGATAGGGAGCTGTGCTCACGTGCCATCCTGCTATTTCTTGCAAAGGATTTGGTTCTTGGAGAGAACATTGCTGATTCTACTCCATCCTACACTGCGACATTTTCAATGGGAGCAGTCTTTGGATCCTTCCTTCGGCGTGAACACCTTCGTTGGAAGATATTATTTCTCCGTATCAGGTATAATCCTCTCCTACTGCTTTTGTTTTGATCTTGTTCAGTTTATGGTTCAAGATTGATCCTTGAAAATATGGTTTTCTGAATAGGGAATGCGATTCCCAGTTGAAGGGAGAGAATTTTTTTTTGAAATTTGCCCACCTTATTCCGCAAGATTTGGGCGTCCATACGATGGATCTTTCATCCCTTCAGAGATCGCATTCTACGTTTTGTAGTTTATGAAACTGAAACCCTAGTGATAAACCTTTGTTTTGCAGATGGTGCGAATAGTCCATATTTGATTTATGATTGTCTAAAATCAAAAATATTAATTTCAGATCTATCATGAATTAACTCTTGAATTGAAAATCAGTTTCGGACAATTTCAAACTAGATTGGAATAAAACAGTTTGGATCGAATCAAGGGTTCAAAGGGGACTATTTTCAGTCCAATTTTCTCACATTTGCAGTTCCAAATCTGATGTTCAATTTCAGGGATTAATTTGGTCCACCTGTAAAGCCCAGTTTTAATGTGTTAAAACTGCAAAAGTCTACTCTTGTGGGAAAAGCTATATGGGCCGAACTGCTAACTGCGATTCAGCCCATATACCTAGACAACATTAATAGTTAATGTTCTGTTAATGGGCTTTATAGTAGTTAATTTGATTGGATCAATTCTTCCATTGCATGTGATGTGTGGTTGTATGATGTGCTGCAACCATGAGCCATAAGCACTTGGCCCATGATGAATCGTTAGTGGCTCCTATGCACACCATGGCGGAATACACATCATTGCCATGGTGTCCCCTAAGGTCATCGGATGACCCCTTCCTAGCATGGTGGGCTCCACAACCCTAAAAAAGGGACGCGTGCGGAAACCTTAGCCGTTTAAAGCCCACCAAAAATCTGACTTTATGAAAGTCAGTGGGAGCCACTCTGGTCTAACCTAAAATTAACTAGGACGTAATTTTGTTCCCTCTAGCAAATATGAGTGCATGTGATAGGGGGATCCATGTGATGGACTCTCTAAAGGCCTTCTGTGATTAGCACAATAATGGGTCCTTCAGTAATGAGGAAACGCGCCGTAAAATTGGGCTATCCAATTGCTATTGGATTTGTTAGAGTGTTTCATGAGATGATAGGGGCGTCATAGACCGATGTGGGAGGGGCTTCACCAGAAAATGGGAACTCTCTCACGGTACCTTGGCGTAATATGAACATGATGGGTGAGCACTCACTGGACAGAAAGGTTTACTTGAAAACGGCTATGAACCTTGTTTGGAGGCCAAAGGGAAACTCATACGATGAGTGGATACGATCCGTCACAGAAAGGTAGTGGGGTTTTGCATTTGAAACAGTTGGCTCCACGCACCCTATGTGATTTCCCACATTTCCAGAGACATTTCGCCATCTCTGTCACTGAGATAGGAGGGAAATCTCAGAGATGAACAAATGGGAATGGAACATAGATTAAAAGCCATATCTATATAGGTAACATGAATCAAACTAAGGTTGTGGACTAACGTTTTGCTGTTTTACCAGAAAATGGCAAACGGTCAATTCGCGAAGCTTCTAGACGATAACAAACTTAAGGGCTCAAACTATGCCGACTGGTACAGAAACCTTATGCTGGTCCTAACTTCTGAAAAGTTAGATAAGTTAGTGAAAAATCCTGCCCCAGAGTGTCCGGGTGATAGGGCTTCTGAGGCCCGAAGGAGGGAGTACCAAGATTGGGAGGATAAGAACTCCCTAGCCCGCCGCTTTGTCATTGCCTCACTAGACAACTCAATACAGAGGTAGTTCGATCAGATCAAACTTGGCAAGGACATATTGGATAGTCTAAAGACAGTGTATGAAGACTTGAATCCTTCTATTCGACATAAGGTCTTGAAACTGTTCATGACCGCGCAGATGTCCAAGGAGCAGAAAGTTCATGACCATCGTCTTCGGATGATGGGCTACATTAACAAACTCGAAGCCCTTGGATCCGGGCTAGATCTTGGCACACGGGTAGATGCCATCCAAAACTCTTTGCCATCTTCCTTCAATGCGTTCATAATGAACTATAATATGAACAAGCTGAATGTCAGTGTCTAGGAACTCAACAATATGTTGTAGAGGGCCAAGGACTTACTTAAGAAGGATGAGCCTGTAGTTATGCTTGTTGAAGCTAACAAATCGGGCAAGAAAAAGAGAAAGGCAAAGAAGCCCTAGAAGAAAGCTGCCAATCCCAAGAAGCAGAAGAAGAACAAGGCATCTGATGCCTGTCACTTCTGCAAGCAGACTGGCCACTGGAAGAGGAATTGTCCTGCCTACCTGGAATCTAAGAAAGGTAACTTCAAAACTTGTGTCATAGAGATTAATTTGTTAGTCACTTCGGTGTCCTGGTGTATTGACTCCGGGGCTTCAACTCATGCGTGTAACTCAATGCATGGGTTCAAAGTTAGCAAAAGATTGAGTGAAGGAGATGTGACTCTATTCTTGGGAATGACTGCAAGCGTTGCAGCTACGACAATAGGAACCGTAGAATTAGTCTTTAGAGAAGGAGTACTTGTACTTAAAGATTGTCTTTATGTACAGAATTTGAGAAGAAATTTAATTTCTGTTTCTAAATTGTGTGTTGATGGATATACTATTTATTTTAGTAATATGATTATTGTTAATTGGAATAATAAATTCATCGCATGCGGGGAACTGGAGAACGGTCTCTATGTTCTACATCCTTCTCTGGAAACTAACTTAACCGAAACTACATCGGTCAAAAATCCCAAGAAAAGAACTTGTGATACAGTAAGTCTTGCGTGCCTGTGGCATTATTGACTTGGCCATATCGGTGTTGACCGAATCACAAGGCTAGTAAAGGATGGTCCTTTAGATTTTCTAACCGTTGAAAATCTTTCCACTTGTGAGCCTTGCCTTCATGGTATGATGAATAAACGACCATTTAACGATAAGCCTGAAAGATGTACAGGCACACTTGACCTAATACATATTGATGTATGTGGCCCCCTGAGTGTTAGGACTCGTAACCAACATGTGTATTTCATTACATTTATCGATGATTATTCTTGGTATGGTTACGTGCACCTAATGAGACATAAGTCTGAATCCTTTGAAATGTTCAAAGAGTTCAGACAGGAAGTCGAGAAACAGTTAGGGAGAGAAATTAAGGCCCTTCGATTGGATTGAGGTGGCGAGTATCTCTTTGACGAATTCAGGGACTACCTGAAGGTCAATGGGATAGTGCCACTATTATCTCCTCCTGCTACACCTCAACTTAATAGTGTTTTAGAGAGGAAGAATAGGACCTTGTTGGACATGGTCCGGTCACTTCTCGTATGCTCGGAATTACCCACATCCTTTTGGGGATATGCATTAGAGATTGCTATCTACGTGCTGAATCGGGTTCCAACCAAATCGGTTCCAAAAACTCCATATGAACTCTGGACCGGAAGGAAGCGAAGTGTTAGACACTTGAAGATTTGGGTTTTCCTATGCACGTTAAATGAACGAGTGTGAACAAGTTGGAATCCAAGACCAATCGTTGCCTATTGATAGGCTACCCAAAAGATTAGGTGGGTTATCTATTCTATGACCCAAATGAGCAAAAAGTGTTCTACAGCCAAAACGCCCAGTTCTTAGAGACCGATTACATCCTAGACGCCCATCGTCAGGAAATAGTTCTTGATGAGGAGAGTTCAGGAGCAATGGGAGATGCCCCACAAGTTCCAGATAGTGACCAACCTAGAAGATCCACTCGGGTATTCAGGCCACCAGTCCGATATGGTTATGACCAGGATAGTTACCTGGTAGAAGCTTTGACTAGTGAGGAGGATCCCGTGACTTACGCGGAAGCTATGTTTGACATAGATTCCCAAAAGTGGGTGGAGGCCATGGGAGTTGATATAGACTCGATGGAGGCCAATGGAGTCTGGACTCTATTAGATCTACCCCCCGGGGTAAAAGCAATTGGTTGCAAATGGATCTATAAGAGGAAGAAGGGCCCCGATGGCAGAATTGAGACCTACAAAGCTTGTCTGGTGGCGAAAAGGGTATACTCAGAAAAAAGGCATCGACTATGAGGAAAACTTTTTGCCCGTGGCCATGCTTAAATCCATTAGGATCTTGCTAGTTGTAGCAGCATACCATGACTATGAGATTTGACAGATGAATGTCAAAACCGCGTTCCTGAATGGAGATCTTAGTGTAGATATCTACATGCAGCAGCCACAAGGCTTCATTGCTGTTGGTCAGGAACACATGGTATGTAAACTTAATAGATTCATATATGGACTTAAGTGGCTTCTAGAAGTTAGAATATCAATTTTGACTCTTCCATCAAATCGTTTGACTTTGAGTAGAAGTCGGATGAGCCGTGTGTATACAGGAAGACCAGTGGGGATAAGGTCACCTTTTTGGTGTTATACGTGGATGATATCCTACTCATTGAGAATGATGTACGATGTTGAATTCGGTCAAAGTATGGCTTTCGCAGTAATTCTCCATGAAAGATCTTGGAGAAGCTTCCTATATACTAGGTCTTCGACTCTATAGAGATAGATCGAAGCGGATAATTGAATTATCTCAGGCTGCTTACATTGACAAAATTGTCAAAAGATATAGCATGGAATATTCCAAGAAAGGAAACGTTCCTTTCAGGCATAGAGTCACTCTATCCAAGAAGATGTCTCCCAAGATGTTTGAGGAAATTGAGGGCATGAAAGACATTCCCTATGCCTCTACCATAGGGAGCATCATGTATGCCATGCTGTGCACTCGCCCTGACATTGCTCAGGCGGTGAGTGTGGTAAGAAAATTCCAAGCCAACCCAGGGCAGGAGCATTGGACTACTGTGAAGAACATACTCAAATACCTTCGAATGACAAAAGAGTTTTGTCTGGTATTCGATGGTAGTTCACTACAAGTTCTAGGGTATACTGATGCCAATTTCCAATCGAATCCAGATGATAGAAAGTCTACATCTGGGTATGTTTTCATGATAGGATCGTGTGTTGTTTGCTGGAAAAGCAGCAAACCGGGGTCCACTACAGATTCCATAACCGAGGCCGAGTACATTGCCGTAAGTGAAGCTGCCAAGGAAGCCGTGTGGATGAAGAAGTTTGTTCACAAATTAGGAGTGGTTCCGTCCAGCACATCACCCATCCCAATTGTTGTGTGAAAACAATGGAGCAATCACTCAGGCTAAAGAGCCTCGGGCCCACTCGAAGTCAAAGCACATCGAGAGGAAGTACCATGTACTACGGGAGATCATTGGTAGAGGGGACGTCCTGATTCAGAATATAGCATCAACGGATAATGTGACAAACCCATTAACTAAGCCACTCACATAGATGGTGTTTCAGAAACACGTGAAAATATGGGACTCTGGCTTATACCAGATTGGACGTAAGTGCAAGTGGAAGCTGTTAGATAGTTTTGTATGTCCTTAGCTTCAATCTGATTTGATGTACTTTTGACATTTAGTGTAAATAAATAAAGTGCATGTTTGATTCATTTTGTATGGTATGATTTTGTGTAAGACCCTAAAGCTGGACACTTAATGAGACTCGTGTTGGTTTTAAATGTTCATAGCCATTGGATAAGTTTGGGGAGATTTATCCTGCCAAGGCTGACACTACTATGCTGCCAACTGTTGGGGTGGCTTGTCTTAGCCGCCAGGGTGAGACCCAAGGCACACACAGTGTAGGATTACTTGAACCCTTGAACTGGACCAGATTTCCGGTATTGCCCTGAACCTTGGAGATAGATGGGCAAAACTGGAAAGTTACACCTGCCCCTAGACTCGATTATGATACTTCACATGGTGTCGGATTGGGCTGTCTTTGATATGCCAATCAGTGAGATCCTTGGTGGGGGTCAAAACCTAGGTATGTTGGGACAGTCTGAGAAGTCATCTGAGTGGATATTCATAGTGACAGGATCAGCCCCTTTGTCAAACAAAGGTAATGATTGGGAATTCACTTTCTCTGATGGAAACCAAACTTCTGGAAGTTGATTTCAATCGTTGGAATTTTGTTTTGCAAAATTTATATATATGATATATGGGTATTTTCGGTTTCAAGTTGTTTGCAAATGGTTTTGATTCCCAGGATCCATTTGAGTAGAGAATGTAGCACTGTTCCTTACAGCCGAGGGAGAGGTCCTCTCTTGTCGGGCAGTGCTTGGTCATTATGGGCTGAGAGGTTAAGTGTAAGACCATTTAAGATAATACCTAACGGGCTAATCTTGCACCTGCCCACAGTCCCTGGGTTTTTATAAGATGGCTTGGCCCAGGGACAACTTAGTGTAAGTGTTGGGCCTATAGGGTCCATGTGATGGGTCAGCGGTTCATTGAGCTTTCCAGTGAATTCGGATAGGCCTTGTAATAAAGACTGGGCCTAACCCATGTGGCTGGTGTGTAAATCAATGCTTGGGTTCGATGCCATACAAAGAAGAACAACTGGGCAGCAGATTGGAAACTAATTGAGCACTAATTACTTAATGGACCAAAAGCTCATTTCGAACTGGGCTGATATGATCACCCACTTATGAGGTAGCTCTTAGATTAAGCTTAGCAAAAGGATTAGGCTTTTAACCTAATCCACTGTAGGAGACCAAATTCAAATCAGATTTGAATCTGGTAATCTCCTGATAAGATCAGGAGTAAGCTAACCTAATCTGTAGATAAGATTAAGATCATCCCCTATCCAGATGCTGATTTAGATTGGGATAACTCCTAATAGGATTATGAGATTTCTTAATCAAGAAGAAAGAGGAGAAACCCAAAAAAGAGAATTAACAGAATTTGAACCTTGGGTTTTAGCAGAAAAATATTCCCGCAAATTGAGATGGGATCTCATACACTCCAAAGAGAAGAGAAGTAGCATTCACCATCTTCATCTCAGGAGTTCTTCTCCAGCTACTACCATTCCCTGCAAGATTCAATCTTTGAGAAGAAGAAATCGAGAAACTAGTTCTTGATATCAGTTTTACAAAAGAAATTGATCAAGTTCGGTGCTCAGTGTTTCCAGAGGATTCTTGTGAAGGATTCAGTGTGTAGGATGCACTCTGCTGGTTCTGTTCTACAGTTGTTGTGTCATCTTCAGTAGGAGAGGATCTTGGTGTCTTCTTTGGGCGTGAACACCAACTTTGGGAGATACTGCTTCTCTGGATCAGGTATAATTCCTCCATTGTCTTTTGGTTCAGATCTAGTTCGGTTATGGTTCAAATAGGATCCTTGAATATTGCATTTTAAATTTAGGGAACATGATTCCCAATTGGAAGAAGGTAGGAAATTTTTTAAATTTGCACCCCCGTTCTGCAACAGTTTTGGCGTCCATACGATGGATCTGACCATTCTTTCAAAATGTTGGATATGCAATGACTTTACATATCTCAACAAGGCCTACCTCAACGACAGCTTTCCCTTGCCAAGGATTGATCACTTAGTCGACGCAAATGATGGGATATGAACTACTGAGCTTTATGGATGCCTTTTCAAACTACAATCAAATAAGGATGCACCCCAGCTATGAGGAGAAGACATCATTCATCATTGAGCACGAAACCTATTACTACAAAGTAATACCTTTCGGATTGAAGAATGTGTTGGACCGTTTTGTATGCCCTTAGCTTCAATCAGAATGATGTACTTTATGAGTTTATTGTAAATGAATAAAAGTGTATATTTGATTCATGTTCCCTTGGTATGTTTGTGTAATACCCTTAAACTGGACACTCAATGATACTCGTGTTAGTTTAGAATGTTCACAGCCAGTGGGTCTGTCTGGGGAGACCTATCCTGATAAGGTTGACATTGTGGTGCCTCCAAGTCGGTTGGGGTGGCCTGTCTCAGCTGCCAGGGTGATACCCTAGGCACATAAAATGTAGGATTAATTGAATCTATGAACTGGACCAGATTTCAAGTGTTGCCCTGGACCTTGGAGATTGATGGGAAAAACTAGAAAGTTACACCCGACCTCTAGACTCGACTATGGTACTCTTGTGTCAGATTGGGCTATCTTTGATATACCAATCAGTGAGATCCTTAGCAGGGGTCAAAACCTGGGTATGTTGGGACAGTCTAAGAATTCATCTAAGTGGGTGATCGTAGTTACAGGATCAGCCCCTTTGTCAGACAAATGTGATGATCGGGGATGCACTCTCACTGATGGAAACCAACACTGCCGACATTCATTGAGATTTGTTTTGCAAAATATATTTTATATGAGATATAAAAGTATATATACATTATGGTTTCTAAAATGTTTGTGAAATGTTTTAATTCCCAGAATCCATACAAGTAGAGAGTGCAACAGTGTTCCTTGCAGCCGATGGAGAGGTCCTCTCTTGTCGGACAGTGTATGATCATTAAGGGTTGAGAGGTTAAGTGTAAGACCATTGAGGATAATGCCTAATGGGATAATCTTGCATCTGCCCACAGTCTCTGGGTGTTACAAGGTGGCTTTGCCCAGGGACCACTTTGGGTAAGTGTTGGGCCCATAGAGCCCATTTGATGGGTTTCAGGGGGTGCACTATCCATAACAGTGTATTCGGCCAGGCCTCATAACAAAGGCTGGGCCGAACCCATGTGGCTGATGTGTAGATCAATGCTTGGGTCCCATGCCATACAAGGAAGCCCAACTAGGCAGCAATTAGGAAGGTTAAGTGAGCACATAAGCTTAATGGGCCTAATGCCCATTTCGAACTGGGCTATTTAATTAGTTAATTATGGGGAGAATTTTGAGATGGATTAGCAGATAGGATAGGGTCTTGACCCTATCCACTCAGAGAGTCCTGATCTGAACGTGATACAGATCTAGAAACCTCCTAATGAGATTAGGAGAAAGCTAACCTAATCAACAGATAAGATATGGGTTTATCCTTATCACCTGAAGAGAGGGCTGATACAAATATTATTTGGATAAGCAATTCCTAATTGGATTAGGAGCTGATCTTTTAGGTTAACAAAGGAAGGAGGGGGCGACAGCCTTTAAATGTATGAGATTTTCACATCCTCTTGAGTGCTGAAATCACAGAAGAAAGAATTAAGCATCCCTATAGAATTCTTTCTTGCCGCCTCCTTGTTCCTGCTGCCCCTGTTTACCAGTTCGATCTCTAGTTGTGGAAGAAGTCAAGATTCAATCTTGACATTAGTTCTTTGAGAAAGAATTGATAGAAAGCAGTGCTCACGTGCCATCCTGCTGATTCTTGCAAATGACAAAGTTCTTGGAGAAGAACACTACTGATTCTGCTCCATCCTACACTATGCCATTTTCAGTGGGAGCAGTCTTCGGATCCTTCCTTGCGCGTGAACACCTTCGTTGGGGGATACTATTTCTCCGTATCAGGTATAATTCTCTCCTACTCCTTTTGGTTTAGATCTTGTTCAGTTTATGGTTCAAGAATTATCCTTGAAAATATGATTTTGTAAATAGGGAATACGATTCCCAATTGAAGGGAGAGAAAAATTTTTGAAATTCGCCCCCTTATTCTGCAATCTTTGGGCGTCCATACGATGGATCTATCATCCCTTCAATGGTATCAGAGCCATGGTTCAAATCTAAAACTGCGCAAAAGGGTAGAAGGCGTTCTACCTGTTTTGCGCAGATATGGGTTTTGGGAAATTTGTTCCCAAAATTAATGGGAAAATAATCTGAAATTAATTTTATATAAATCTGATTGTTGTTTAGAATTGTTCTTTATTATTTTCTTGATTTATGGGTTGTTCGTACAAGAGGAGATCGAAATTTTGATTTGCGTAGGGAACCTGCGATTTTGTAGTTTTTGGATTGCTTTATTACATTTGGTCTGTAAAATATTTTATTTTTATTTTTAGACTGAATGTATAGGTATTCGATCTGATCTAATATAGAAATTAGGATTTTTATTTATTTTATTTTTGGATCGAAGATGGTGGCACAGAAAAGGAGATTTCACAAAGAAGGAGATTTTGTAGATGGGAGAATTGCAATCTACGATTTGCAGTTTATGAAACTGCAAACTATGATCTAACCTCTGTTTTGCAGGATGGATTGTGTGAATATCCCTATTTGACTGATTCTTGATTTTCTTTTATTAGTATTTAATTTTAGATTATTTTCTTGAATTAAAGATCAAACCCTAGACCCATTCGAACCAAAATTTGTTCAAACTATTTGGACCAAATCTATGGTTTAATCAAGGTTGAAAGTCAGACCTAATTTTCCCACTATTGGGCCTGAGGATTGATATTTAATTAAATGGTTAATTCGACCCAACCTATAAAGGCCCAGTTTTAAATAGATAAAACTACTAAAAGCCCACTTAGCACATAAAGCTATATGGGCTGAACCATTCGGCCCATATACCTAGATAATATTAATGGTTAATATTATGGATTTAAAATGGGCTTCAAATGGGCCTTACAGATGATTAATTGATTTGATCAATCTATCCCTACATGAGATGTAAGGATGTGTGATGTTCTACGTACATGGGCCATAAGTGCTTGGCCCATGCTCAATCGACAAGTGGCTCTTGCGCACACTATGGTGGAATGCACATCATTGCCATGGTGCCCCTTTTGGTCATTGGATGACCTCCCTCAGTGGTGGGCCCCACACCTCATCGAGAAGTTACGTGCAGAACCCTAGCCGATTTAGGCCCACCAAATCTGGCTTTATGAAAGTCAGTGGGAGCCACTTTGGTTTGACCTAGATCAAACTAGGGAATAATTAATTGTTCCCTCCAGATAATATGAGTGCATGTGATAGGGAGATTCATATGATGAAATCTCTAAAGGCCTTCCATCATTAGCATAGGATGGGTCCTTCAGTAATGAGGAAATGCACAAGAAAATGGACTATCCATTTGTTGTTGGGCTTGTCTGAATGTTTCATAAGATGATAGGGGCGTCATAGACTGATGTGGGAGGGGCTTCACCAGAAAATGGGAACTCTCTCACGGTACCTTGGCATTCACAAATATGATGGGTAAGCACTCACTGGACAGAAAGGTTAAACTGAAAATGGCTCTGAACCTTGTCTGACAGAGGCGAAAGGGAAAACTCATACGATGAGTGGATATGATCCTTCAAAGAAAGGTGTTGGGGTTATGCAGCTGAAACAGTTGGCTCCATGCACCCTATGTGATTTCCCACATTTCCAGAGACAACCCATAGTCTCCATCATTGAGAAAGGAGGGAAATCTCAGAGATGAATAAATGGAAATGGAACGTAGATTAAAATCCATATCTATGTAATGAACATGAATCAAATATGGTTGTGAACTGATGTTTGCTCTTTTATCAGAAAATGACAAACGGGTCATTTGCAAAACTACTTGATGACAACAAGTTGAAGGGCCCAAACTATGCTAACTGGTATAGAAACCTTATGCTGGTCCTAGCTTCTGAAAAGTTAGATAAAGTGACAACGAATCCTGCCCTGGAGCGTCCGGGCGATAGGGCTTCTGAGGCCCGAAGGAGAGGCTACCAGGAATGGGAGGGAAAAACTCTCTTGCCCGGTGTTACATCATTTCCTCCTTGGACAACCTAATATAGAGGCAGTTCGATCAGATCGAACTTGTCAAGGTCATATTGGACAGTCTCAGGACGATGTATGAAGAGGAGAATCATTCTACTTGACAAAAGGTCTTGAAACAGTTCATGACCGCACAAATGACCAAGGGCCAACAAGTTCACGACCATTGTCTTTGGATGATGGGATACATCAACGAATTGGAGGCTCTTGGATCCGGGATGGACCTTGCAACCCAGATAGATGCTATCCTTAATTCTTTGCCTCCTTCCTTTAATTTGTTCATCATGAACTATAACATGAACAAGCTGAATGACAGCCTGCAATAGCTCAGCAATATGTTGCAAAGAGCTAAAGAACTGATTAAAAAGGATGAGCCCATAGTTATACTTGTTGAAGCTAGCAAGACAAGCAAGAGAAAGAGGAAGGCAAAGAAGCCTTAGAAGAAATCCACTAAGGGCAAGAAACAAAAGAAACACAAAGCATTGGATGCCTGTCACTTCTGCAAGAAGACCGACCACAGGAAAAGGAACTGTCCTACCTACCTGGAATCCAAGAAAGGTAATTTTGAAACTTGTGTTATAAAACCAATTTATTGGTAACTTCTGCATCCTGGTGTAGTGACTCTGAGGCTTCAACTCATGTGTGTAAATCACTGCAGGTGTTCAAGTTAAGCAGAAGGCTAAGTGAAGGAGAAGTCACACTCTACTTGGGGACTACTACAACTGTTGCAGCCACGGCCATAGGAGCCGTAGGGTTACTTTTTAGAGAATGAACTATTGTACAAAGAGATTGTCTTTATGTACAAAATTTAAGGAGAAATTTGATTTCTGTCTCAAAATTGTGTGCAGATGGTTATTCTGTCTTCTTAAGTAATACGATTACTATTAAAAGAAATAACAGATTCATCGCATACGGGGAACTGGAGAACGGTCTCTATGTTCTACATCCTTCTCTAGAAACTAACATAACTGAAACTACATAGGCTGAAAACTCCAAGAAGAGAGCCCGTGATATAGTTAATCCCACATGTCTGTGGCATTACCGACTTGGCCACATCGGTGTTGACCCAATCACAAGGTTGGTAAAGGATGATCCTTTGGATTTTCTAACTGTAGAAGATCTTCCAACCTGTGAGCCTTGCCTACAAGGCAAGATGACGAAACGACCATTTAACAGTAAGCCTGAAAGATGTACAGGCACACTTGACCTAATACATACTGATGTATGTGGTCCCCTAAGTGTTAGGACACGGAATCAACACGTGTATTTCATCACCTTCACAGATGATTTTTCATGATATGGTTACGTGTACCTAATGAGACACAAGTCTGAATCCTTTGAAAAGTTAAAAGAGTTTAGACAAGAGGTCAAGAAATAGTTAGAGAGAGAAATTAAAGCGCTTCGATCAGATCGAGGTGGCGAGTATCTCTCTGACTAATTCAGGGACTACTTACAGGAAAATGGGATAGTATCACAATTAGCTCCTCCTGCTACACCCCAACTTAACGGTGCTTTAGAGAAGAGGAATAGGACCTTATTGTATATGATCTGTCACTTCTCATACACTTAGAGTTACCCACATCCTTTTGGGGTTACGCATAAGGGACTGTGATTTACGTGTTGAATCGGGTTCCAACTAAATCGGTTCCGAATACTCCATATCAACTTTGGACCGGAAAGAAACCAAGTGTCAAACACTTGAAGATTTGGGTTTGTCCAGCACACGTTAAAAGAACGAGTGTAGACAAGTTGGAATCCAAGACCATGTGTTGCCTATTTGTACGCTACACAAAAGGCTCTGTAGGTTACCTATTCTATGACCCAAGTGAGCAGAAAGTGTTCTGCAGTCAAAATGTGCAATTCTTGGAAACCAATTACATCCTAGACACCCATCATCAGAAAGTTGTTTTTGATGAGGAGAGCTCAGGAGCAGGGGAGATGTCCCACAAGTTCCAGGTAGAGATCAACCAAGAAGATCCACTCGGGTATCCAGGTCACCAGTCCATTATGGTTATGACCAGGATAGTTACCTAGTGGAAACCTTGATTAGTGAGGAGGATCCCTTGACTTACGTGGAAGCTATGTTGGACATAGATTCCCAGAAGTGGGTGGAGGCCATGAGATTAGAGATGGACTCAATGGAGACCAATGGAGTCTGGACTCTGGTAGATCCACCCTCTGGGGTAAAAGCAATCGGTTGCAAATGGATTTACAAGAGGAAAAAGGGCACCGATGGTAGGGTTGAGACCTTCAAAGATCATCTAGTGGCGAAAGAGTACACTTAGAAAGAGGGCATAAATTATGAGGAAAACTTTTCACCTGTGGCCATGCTTAAATCCATTAGGATCCTGCTAGCTGTAGCAGCTTACCATGATTATGAGATTTGGCAGATGGATGTCAAAACTGCATTCCTGAATGGAGATCTTACTGAAGATATCTATATGCAGTAGCTGCAAGGCTTCATTGTTGCAAGTCAGGAAAACATGGTATGTAGACTTAATAGATCCATTTATAGACTTAAGCAAGCTTTTAGAAGTTGGAACATCTGTTTTAACTTTGCTGTCAAATCGTTTAACTTCGAGAAGAATCCGGATGAATCCTGTGTCTATAGGAAGTACAGCGGAGATAATGTTACCTTCTTGGTTCTGTATGTAGATGACATTCTACTCATTGGGAATGATGTATGAATGTTAACTATGGTGAAAGTATGACTTTCACAGCAGTTCCCCATGAAAGATCTTGGAGAAGACTCCAATATACTGGGTCATCGACTCTATAGAGATAGATCGAAGTAGATAATAGGATTATCCCAATCTGCTTACATTGACAAAATAATCAAAAGATACAGCATGGAAAACTCCAAGAAATGAAATGTTCCTTTCAGGCACGGAGTAACTCTCTCCAAGAAGATATCTCCAGAGACTTCTGAGGAGATTGATGGCATGAAAGGCATTCCCTATGCCTCTGCCACAGGGAGCATCATGTATGTCATGTTGTGCACTCGTCTTGACATTGCTCAGGCAGTGAGTGTAGTAAGCAAATATCAGGCCAACCCAGGGCAAGAGCACTGGACTGCTGTGAAAAACATACTTAAGTACCTTCGAAAGACAAAAGAGTTTTGTCTAATATTCGACGGTAGCTCACTACAGATCCATGGGTATACAGATGTCGATTTCCAGTCGGATCCAGATGATAGAAAGTCTACATCTGGATATATTTTCACGATAGGATCATGTGCTGTTTGCTGGAAAAGTAGCAAACAGGGGTCCACTGCAAACTCCACAACCGAGGCCGAGTACATTGCCACAAGTGAGGCTGTCAAAGAAGCTATGTGGATGAAGAATTTCGTTCACGAGTTGGGAGTAGTTCCCTCCAGCACATCACCCATCCCATTGTTGTGTGACAATAGTGGAGCCATTGCTCAGGATAAGGAGCCACGAGCCCACTCGAAGTCGAAGCACATCGAGAGGAAGTACCACGTACTGCGGGAGATTGTTGGTAGAGGAGATGTCCTGAATCAGAAGGTAGCGTCAGCGGAAAATGTAGCAGACCCATTGACGATGCCACTATCACAGAATGTTTTAGAGAAACATGTGGAAAGCATGGGACTCTGGCTTGTACCTGATTGGACTTAAACGCAAGTGGGAGCTATTGGACAATTTTGTATGCCCTTAGCTTCAATCAGAATGATGTACTTTATGAGTTTATTGTAAATGAATAAAAGTGCATATTTGATTCATGTTCCCTTGGTATGTTTCTGTGTAATACCCTTAAACTGGACACTCAATAAGACTCATGTTAGTTTAGAATGTTCACAGCCAATGAGTCGGTTTGGGGAGGCCTATCCTGTTAAGGCTGACACTGTGGTGCCACCAAGTCGGTTGGGGTGGCCTGTCTCAACTGCCAAGGTGAGACCATAGGCACATACAGTGTAGGATTAATTGAATCTATGAACTGGACTAGATTTCCAGTGTTGCCCTGGACCTTGGAGATTGATGGACAAAACTGGAAAATTACACCCGACCCCTAGACTCGATTATGATACTGCACTAGGTGTCGGATTGGGCTATCTTTGATATACCAATCAGTGAGATCCTTAGCAGGGGTCAAAACCTAGGTATGTTGGGATAGCCTGAGAATTCATCTGAGTGGATGATCATTGTGACAGGATCAGCACCTTTGTTGGACAAAGGTAATGATCGGGGATGCACTCTCACTGATGGAAACCAAGACAACCGGCAATCGATTTCAATCGTTGAGATTTGTTTTGCAAAATATATTTTATATGAGATATAAAAGTATATATATACATTATGGTTTCTAAAATATTTGCGAAATGTTTTAATTCCCAGGATCCATACAAGTAGAGAGTGCAACATTGTTCCTTGCAGCCGAGGGAGAGGTCCTCTCTTGTCGGGCAGTGTATGATCATTAAGGGCTGAGAGGTTAAGTGTAAGACCATTGAGGATAATGCCTGATAGGCTAATCTTGCATCTGCCCATAGTCCCTGGGTGTTACAAGGTGGCTTGGCCTAGGGACCATTTAGGGTAAGTGTTGGGCCCATAGAGCTCATTTGATGGGTTTCAAGGGGTGCACTGTCCATAACAATGTATTCGGCCAGGCCTTGTAACAAAGGTTGGGCCGAACCCATGTGACTGATGTGTAGATCAATGCTTGGGTCCCATGCCATACAAGGAAGCCCAACTGAGCAGCAATTATGATGGTTAAGTGAACACATAAACTTAATGGGCCTAAAGCCCATTTTGAACTGGGCTGTTTAATTAGTTAATTATGGAACGAATTCTGAGATGGATTAGCAGATAGGATAGGGTCTTGACCCTATCCACTCAGAGAGTTCAGATCTGAATGTGATACAGATCTAGAAACCTCCTAATGAGATTAGGAGAAAGCTAACCTAATCTGCAGATAAGATAAGGGTTTATCCTTATCACCAGAAGAGAGGGTTGATCCAAATATGATTTGGATAAGCAATTCCTAATTGGATTAGGAGCTAATCTTTTAGGTTAACAAAGGAAGGAGGGGGCGGTAGCCTTTAGATGTATGAGATATTCACATCCTCTTGAGTGTTGAAATAACAGAAGAAAGAATTAAGCATCCCTGCAGAATTTTTTCTTGCCGCCTCCCTGTTCCTGCCACCCCTGTTTGCTAGTTTGATCTCCAGTTGTGGGAGAAGTAAAGATTCGATCTTGACATCAGTTCTTTGAGAAAGAATTAATAGAAAGTAGTGCTCACGTGCCATCCTGCTGATTCTTGCAAAGGACAGAGTTCTTGGAGAAGAACACTGCTGATTCTGCTCCATCCTACACTATGCCATCTTCAGTGGGAGCAGCCTTTGGATCCTTTTTTGGGCATGAACACCTTCGTTGGGGGATATTATTTCTCCGTATCAGGTATAATTCTCTCCTACTCCTTTTGGTTCAGATCTGGTTCAGTTTATGGTTCAAGAATGATCCTTGAAAATATGATTTTCTAATTAGGGAATACGATTCCCAGTTGAAGGAAGAGAAAAAGTTTTGAAATTTGCCCCCTTATTCCGCAATCTTTGGGCGTCCATACGATGGATCTCTCATCCCTTCAGAACGTTGGGGCCACCTACGTCAACGACATGGTTGTGAAGAGTCCTAAGGCGAGTTAATACATTGCTGACCTTGACAAAACCTTTGGTGTGTTAAGGAAATATAACTGATGAGAGTAGAATTTATCATATTTTTATCCCCAATTATTATGTCTTTTATACCAAAGTAGCATCAAATTGGACTCATATTTCTGTTTAGGGCATGAAAGAAGGCATCAGGAGCGAAGAAAGACAAATCGGATGATTTTTCACAATTTCAACATTGTTTAGTAATCAGGGCCTAACTCGCGTATCCGAATTCCGAATGGGCTTATTCAAGATTCACTAGAAATTTAAGAGAAAAATACACAACTTTCATGTTTTGGGCTTTCACAAATTCGGTCTATATCAAAGTCAAATCTGGGCCCAAAGTCAAGGAAAATTCATAGGAAGGCCCAATCCGCAGCTGAAGCCCAATTTGCAGAGGAGGTCTAATACGAATCCAAGAACAAGAAACTAAGAGTCCTTCCAGATCTGAATTCTTGATGTAATCTTAGAAAGATAAAGGGATTGAGTTCATTAGATAAAGAGATAAGAGTAGGATTAGAATATGACTTTATATTCTTGTAAGATAAAATTCAAGAGGAAGTCGGAGACCACCCCCTCCCCTTTAAGCTATATAAAGGAGGGACAGACCAGCTTTGGGATCACTCAATCTTTGGAGGGGATAATGAATTGCATTGAGAAATCGGTCAAGAGAGGAGAAAAGAATTCAAGAAATAGAGGAAAGAAGATCAAGAATTCAAGAAATCTCAAGAAGAAGGTGGCGGCAAAAGAGGAGATCTCATCACCATGGGAGAATTCAAGAGTTCTTTCTTTCCCTTTATTTTCTTTAATTCTCTTATCATGAACTGATTCGTTTCTTGCTAGGGATGTGGAAAGCCTAATCATATTAATGAACATATTTTTATCTTTATGATTTATCCAAGATTGTGATTTCCATATAGTCTATGAATTATTGTGTTTAATGCAATTAAGAGCTTGGCACCTCTTAATTGATTTGTATTATGTGAATGAATCGAGAGAGGAATTCACATAATCGACTGAATAATTCATTGTGTGAATTAAATGGTATATATATATATATATATACATGATTCATTTGAATTTAATGGTTTTTCTTGGACTTAATGCATTTCCATCTTGAGAGCTCTACTCGAGAGATCGAAGGGTTACCTGATGGATGTAGTTTTAGTATATCTCGAGAGAGAATATTAAATAAAATTGGAAAGACCTCAGCTTATGGGAATGGAAAATAATCTTGGTTAGTTGAATCCATTAATATTCATTACATTGGTTAGGTGGACCTAAAGTCTTAGTGATTCCATCCATTGCACATTCAGTTAGTGATCACCCTTGCTTCTATTCTCTTTTTCTAGTTTTTATTTTCAGTAGTTCTTGCTCAAAACTAAATTTCAATTGTCCAAATAATTAGGGAAGACTGTGGTTCTAATACTTATTTTGTTAAATCCCCGTGGGAACGATATTTTTATACTACTTGATAACTAGTGCACTTGCTATGGTTATATTCATAGCTATCAATAACATGAAGTTGAACCCAACTAAGTGTGCCTCTTGGGTCACATCGGGAAAATTTCTTGGCTTTGTGGTCACTCAACGAGGCAAAGAAGCCAATCCCCAAAAGATACAAGCTATACTTGACATGGAGCCCCCACAGTCAATCAAGGAGACTCAGAAGCTCACCGGCCAAATTGCAACCCTCAGCCGATTTACGTATGAATCTGTTGACAAGTGTATACCTTTCTTTTGGGCCATCAAGAAGTTGAAAGATTTTCAGTGGACAGAAGACTGCCAGAAAGAATTTGATGAGATGAAGGCATACTTGGCCTCATCACCATTGTTCACCTGACCTAATCCGGGAGAGACCATATTCCTATACCTTTCGGTTGGGGATGTGGTGATTAGTTCAGTGTTGGTCTGAGAAGATGAATTGCAAAAATTGGTGTATTATGCTAGCAAGGTCCTCCACAATGTTGAAACCACATATCCAGAGGTAGAGAAGGCAACCTTTGCACTAATGATCTTGGCTAGGAATTTGAGACCTTATTTTCAAGCCCACACTATCACAGTCTTGACTAGCCAGCCTCAAGAGAAAATATTGCTGAAGCCAGAAACCACAGGTCGGCTAACCAAGTGGACCATAGAATTATCAAAATTTTATCTACACTACCAGCCGGGACTTGCAACCAAGGCACAAACACTAGTAGGTTTTTTGGTTGAATGTACTTTTAATCACAACAGTGCACCTGAGCAGAAAGAATCTCAGCCTTTTGGAATTTACATGTGGATGGGTCTTCCAACACTAGGGGGAGCAGAGATGGCCTCATCCTATTGACTCTAAATGATAATAATTTAGAGTATGCACTTTGATTTGGTTTCCCTACCTCAAATAATGAGGCTATGAGGCCTTACTTACCGGTCTATAACTAGCAAAAGATCTCAAAGCCGAGCATATTGAGGTCTTCTATGACTCTAAATTAGTTGTGAATTAAGTGAACGAAGAATACGAGGCCAGAGAACCCAATATTGGTCAAGTACGTAAACAAAGTCTAGGAATTAGACAATTCCAACAATTCACTCTACAGCAAGTACCTTAGGCTAAGAACTCCCAAGTTGACACCCTCTCCAAGCTGGCCAGCTCCTCAAGCTTATCCCTTGGCCACACTATACACATAGAGAACTTGGCACACCCTAGCATAGAAGAAAAGCATGTGTGCCCAGTTCAAGTCGAGCCCTGTTGGATGGACCTTGTACTCGCCTATTCACAACATAGGTAGTTGCCACAAGATAGGAATGAAACATTGAGGATTAGATGGAAGTCAGCATGATATGTTATACTAGAGGATAAATTGTATAGGAGATCCTTTACACTACCCTACCTCAGATGCCTACTTCATGATGTGGGAGAGTGTGTGTTGAAAGAAATCCATGATGGCCTTGCGGCAACTATTTAGAGGGGCAGGGCCCTAGCACAAAAGGCACTAAGACAAGGATACTTCTGACCTTCCATTCAAAATGATGGCATTTGGCTAGTACAAAAGTGTGACCGATGCCAAGGACACGCCAACATCTTCCATCGGCCTGCCTCAACCCTCTTGGCCCTCAATAGCCCTTGGTCATTTGAAAAATAGGGGATGGACATAGACCTTTCCCTCCACCTACAAGGAAAAGAAGGCACCAAATTGTGGCAATTGACTACTTTACAAAGTGGGTGGAAGCCAAAGCCCTAGCAGCCATTATGGTTAGGACAATCCAAAGCTTTTCTTGGAAAAACATCATTTGCTACTTTGGCATACCACACGTGCTTGTCACCAACAAAAGCTGCAATTTGATGACTCCAAGTTTAGAGAATGGTGTGAAAGCCTTTGTATAAGGCAACTGAACACCTCAGTCTGTTATCCTCAAACGAACAGATTGGCCAAGGTCGTCAATTCAGCCATCTTGGATGGGTTGAAAGCCAAATTGGACAAAGCCAAAGGATTCTGGGCAAATGAGTTGCACAATGTGCTATGGGCGTATAAGACAACACTTTGAACGGCTACAGGAGAAATCCCTTTGAATTTAATATATAGATCAAAAGCCATCACTGTAGCAAAGACCAACCAGCTGACGCTTCAGACAAAAGCGTACAATGAGGCCAAGAACGATGAAGAATTGAGATCTGCTGGAGGACACTCGAGAACAAGCTCAGATTAGGGTGGCCGCCTACCAATAAAGAGTAGCAAGATACTATAACTCCCAGGTCAGGGAGCATCAATTCAAAGGAGACCTCATCCTTAGAAAAGTCATTGTCCCTATGCTTGGAATTAGGAAACTTAGCCTAAATTAGGAAGGGCCTTACAAAATCAAGCAAGTTGTAGGACCTAGCACCTTTCGGTTGGAATATTTGAGCAGAATACTAGTACCTCGTACCTAGAACTTAGAGAATCTCCATATGTACTACCAATGAATTCAAGTGTATCCTAAAAAACTTTATCAGTGAAAAGATGCAAGTTCCTCTCTATTTGATTTGCCAATCTTTGTACATAAACTTTCTCACTTCTTTGGTTGCAAAAATCCCTCAACCAATATACCATGGAACACAACCTTATTAGGTTACATGTCCAATAGGCCTCAGCACGTGGCATGCAACCATCCACAAGTTATATGCCAAACAAGCATTTTTTGGCTAGAACATGAGACCTTGGGACTTCGACAACTCGTATTAAGTGACTTGTAGTTAGGGGTGAGCAAAAAAACCAAAAAACCAAATTGATTGGAAAAGCCAACCAAAACCGAACCAAAAAATTGGTTAATCAAACTGGTCAGTTCCGTATTTTAAAAAATTGAAGGTACCGGTTTGGTTTCGGATAACCAATATAGAAAACCGGTAGTTAGACGAACCGACCGGTATACATATATTTATATATTTACGTATATTATATACTTTATATATATTTAATAACTTTTTATATATTTTAAATTAATAAATATGCATTATATATAAAATATAATTTATAATATATCATATATATATAATATATTTATATATATATATATATTATTTATTACTTAAAATATAATATTTTATAGATATTTATAATTTTTATTATATATTTATATAATATATTGTAAAAATAAAAAATCCAAAAAACCAACGAATTGAACTGACAGTTAACTGAACCAGTCAATCGGTTAACTGATTGGTTTTGGTTCGGTTTTGGTTACTGGTTTTCCAAAAACCGGTAGTACCAGTTCAGTTACAAAAAAAGGCCCACGGTTCGATTAACCAAACCATGAGCACCCCTACTTGTAGTTAATGGCTTTAGTATCGAAGCTCTAGGGTAAAACACCTCGGCCACAAGAAAAAGAGTCTAAGTTAACTACTCACTTAAACGTGAGAATAAGCATGCGCCCAAACAAAACAAAAGCATTTTTTTTCTCAAAAAAGATGTTATATATATATATATATATATATATATATATATATATATATATATATATATATATATATATATATATATTTGTCCTTTTTACAGAAATGCTTCTGGGGGGAGGGCATTGACTCTGACATTTACAAAAAAGAAAAAAGAAAAACAGAGACAACATTTTTAGAAAGGGCACGCAGGCCCGAACAACCATGAAGACAAAGTATTTACTGGGCATCAATAGTTTGGCCATCGGCCCTGCACTCCCCTTGGCAACCACCTCCTACCATCAACCTACAAAGTAGAGTCACCACCTTGCTCCTCGACCGTCTCCACAACCTCGACTAATTGTTGGGTGATACGGAAAGGATCCAATTGTTTAATGTCAAAGTTTGGTAAAGATTTTGACACTTGGACCTTGCAATCCTCAAAACCCTCTAGGTAAGCACAGGCAGTGGAGTGAGACAGATCCTTTTTATGATCATCTGAGGCCTTGTAGTTGGATCCCGCCCGAGAAGACGACTCTTCAAGTTGGCGTTCCATCGAGTTTAGGGAAGATTTCAGCTCCTTCACCAACTCCCTCATGGCTACGACCTTAGCCTCGGCCTTTTTATGTGCTCACACTCCTCTTAGGCTTTGCCCTCAGCCACCTCTCACCCAACCTTGACCTCAATTGATTGATACTTGATCCACTCAACCTCCTCCAGCTCCTGCCTTAATTGTTGAATCAAAACCTCCACTTTGTCACAAAGGCAGACAAAGCAAGAGACCATTCATGAGAATGCAAATTATCATATTTTTATCCCTTAATATTTAGTCTTTTATACTCATTTAGTGCCTAAATGGATTCATTATTCTTATATTTTGATTTAGGGCACGAAATGAGGCGTTAAGTGAAAAACAAGGCTAATCGGATAATTCTGGACAGTTTCGGCACCGCATTGTAATTTGGGCATAACTCTTTCATCCGAATTCCAATTGAGATGATTAAAGATGCGTTGGAAAGATAAGGAAATTTTCTACAACTTTAATGTTTTGAGTTTTGATAGACACGGACTTAATGGAGACCAAAATAGGGTCCGAAGTACCTGCAACCGCACTGCTGACGTGTTGGAAACGTTACTTCGCCTACAAGTTTTCATATGCGAAATCACCACTCTCCCACTTACATTAGAACTTTGTTTTATCCTATTTTTTAATCTTTTCTTGACAAGTCGGACTTGGAGACTGTTATCTAGAGAAATTTTATGAGATTTTTTAGGCTTCTCTTGGGGGAAGTAGAGGAAAAGAAAAGAAGAGGAAAATCAAGAAAGCAATCAGACCTAGGGCTGCCGCCCCTCTCTTCTCTTCTCTCCTCTCTTCTCTGATTTTTCTTGAGTTTTCACCATGACTATGCATGGCTAAACTCTAATACTTGGTTGAAGGAAACAGAAGCCTCATAATCAATAAAACTATGAGATCTAATTTGATTATTATTGCTTGATTTATACTTTGAATATCGATGTTCTTCTATGTTTATGTTCATGATTGTTTCGTCTAATTGCTAGGAGGCCTACTATTTTATTATTCGTTGCAATCTACTGCTAGGTTAGAAATCAGATCTGTAATTGTTTGATCCCTCTAATCTGTGAAGCAACTAAGGTTTAATGATTTGCTGCATCAGAAATTGTTAGATCTTAGGAAAAACACTCGACTGAATTAAATGCAACCGCTTGTGCTTGTGTTGTTTAGCTTCATCGATCTCTAAATCTTTAATGCTTGTTTAGGGGTTGTTCAGTGGTAAGGGTTAAGACGATCGCTTGTTTTCTAATTAACTAGATTAGGGAGGTGCAGGAAAATAATTCCTACGATAAATATTCAAAGTCTGAATTGATTTATCTTTACATCGATGAGCGTAGTAAAATTCTAATGGTGGATGTTGACTTAGACCAAGACTCATTCTTTTGATTAATTTCAGTACCTTGAATTGCATTGTTTCTCATTTAAGTTTCATTCTTTTTAATTCTGATTTTCATTCTTTTTAATTCTGGTTCGTTACATTCAACCCCCCCCTCCATCATTGTTCACGCAGCACACAAACTAGGTTAGATACTTTCCGTGGGAACGATCCTTCACCAACTCCCTCTTGGCTATGACCTTAGCCTCGGCCTTTTTATATGCTCGCACTCCTCTTAGGCTTTGCCCTCGGCCACCTCTCGCCCAACCTTGACCTCAGTTGATTAATACTTGATCCACTCAACCTCCTCCTGCGCCTGCCTTAATTGTTGAATCAAAACCTCCACTTTGTCACAAAGGCCGACAAAGCAAGAGACCATCTATGCAGAAAAGATATAAGTTAGGTTGCTCAAACAAAATGATGAAGTTTAATATCATACCTTGGCCACCTCGTCCAGCAAGGTGTCTCAAACCGAGTTGATGGAATGTTGCATCCAAGACTAGTGATCCCTAGGAAGCACCATGCCTACAAAAAGTTGTCAGTCGATCCTAGCAATGGATCAGGTATCCCCCTCTCTAACATTCTAGGTTGGCTATACAGTTGATGGTTGGCCAAAGGTTTGTCCTCCAAAGCATTCGAGGAGCGGGGAGCAACCTAAAAAGATCCACCAAAAGTTCCTCGGCCT
Organism: Nelumbo lutea; assembly: GCF_056320005.1. Classification (NCBI taxonomy): domain Eukaryota; kingdom Viridiplantae; phylum Streptophyta; class Magnoliopsida; order Proteales; family Nelumbonaceae; genus Nelumbo; species Nelumbo lutea. The sequence continues at coordinate 67,570,286 of NC_142686.1, forward strand.
GGTGATCCCTCATTGACAGCTTCTGGGTGGCCCTAGGTTCTAGGCGCCTTTGGTCGGCCACTTCTGAGCAACTGCCTTCTTCTTGGCTCCCTCAACCTTGACCATCATCCTAGCCACACCTTCCTCTAGCTTCCGCCGAGGTGTACCCTTGGTCATGCCCTTCATCGTGGTTCTTTTAGAAGCAGCCACCTCCATCAGTAGTATGGTCTTCATGTCGCCTTCCATCTCTGTATGAAGCAATTATCTATGTATTAAAAAGTTGAATCAAAGCCTGATTACAACCATAATTAGTGAGTAACAGGAGTGTCCATACCAAGGGACAAGACTAAGGCCGGTCATCACTAGGGCCTCCTCCCTCACCAAGGGTTTGGTATGAATCATCTTGCCCAACCAAAGCTGATTCATCGTGACCTTCTAATTGTCACTCCTATGTGGCACAATCCTCTCAACTAGAGTATTTAGGCTTCCCCAATCAGTTCAGAAGGACCAGCACTTGGGACAACTTACGAAGAAAATTTTCTTCTTCCAATTGTGTACAAACAACGAGTTTTCCACCACTTTTCCTCTTCAGCCCTAGAAGTACCACAACGTTTTGCCATCAAGGTGTTTCCTTAAGGTAAGCAAGCTCTAAAAGATGTTTACAGTTATCGAAACCCCTCAGAAATGAGTCATCACCAAGACAACCATCACCGTCATGATGGCATTGGGGACTAGTTAGCTAAGGGTAACTTGTAAGGATTTTGTAGCTCAGGGATCAGAGGGTGAAAAGGAAAACATAACCCAAAATGAAGGTAATGCTTGTAGGTGCACATTTCTCCTACGAGGTAGTAACACGACATATCACCGACACAAGGGACTCTAATCCTATAGTCCCCTAGAATTACATACTTATCGGATAGAGCCTTAATCTTATCCCTATCGAGAATATTGTCTAGATCTGTGAGAGGATAACACTCTAACCTCATGCCTCATCCCTTGGCCTTAGCCTCCTCTTTAACCATCAACCCCTTGGCCTCTTAAACATCCACTACCTCGGGAAGTGCTAACACAATCCCTAGGGTGTCTCCTCTCAAAGGCTTGATAGAAGGATGCACAAGAATATCACCCCTCACGGCCTAGTGGATTTGATACTTTCATTAATAGAGCATGTACTTTGTTGGTCATGCTTGGCCCCGTGAGATATGCCCCTCTCCCAAAGGACCTCTACATAAAATGTCCGAGAGGTGCCCTAAAAACTAGAGATCGAATATTCTCCTTACACATGGCACCTCACACCGACCTCTCAAGCACATCCCACCGTGCATTGGGAACACCTCCCATACTTATGTGTTATTATTTATGGGAGATGTTTCCAATGCAGGATGGTATGTTCCTATGAGATGCCCTATGTGAGGAGCAGATCCGGTCTCTCAAAACTACTACTACTCTCACTCCCGCTGCTACTAGAAGTAGGGGAACTACTGGATTCACTCCAATCAGGAAGCGAATAGGCCTCTCAACTGGAATCAGAAGTAAACATGGTGGAAGATGAGGCCTTACCAACAAAAGGTTTTTCTGAAGAAAGGACTAGGGAACGATTTATTGGAAGCCGAGGTGGTATGAGGAACTCCAAGCTAACGAACTGAGAGCAAATGATGAAGCCTCCCTTGTCTTCTCTTCCCTTTTAAAGGAAAATGGATGATAGAGATTCATTCTATACCATGACTGTCATCGAACCTCCTGCGCTGATGGCCTCCATGTTGCATCGACATCGAAAGATGGAATGATGCTGAGGCCTAAAGCCAAATCGCCCGTCGTCCCTGGCCCAATACACACCAAACCAGCATGACCATGCAGCCACCCATCCTAGAAACTGATCCTGGGTATCTAAAGCCAAACTCATCCCCAACACAGCTCCTTGACCAATGATGCCAACGACCATCTCAGGTACGGCATTCGAATAATGAAAGTGGTCACCCATACGAACCATCGTGACTCGGCCATGATGACACTAAACTGTCTCACTCACGAACGACAAGCAATGTACAGTCATGACACTATTGAAGACTACTCTCATCAGCTAAGGGTGAGGCCTCAATGCAAATCACCTAACGGCTACGACCTATGCCTCAAGAGTGGGGGGTAAGTGGTGTAGGTCTATTTGGTCTGCTCACCAAACCTTAACACATGGCATCGTCTAGGGGCACTTCCGTCAACCAATTGTCCCTTAAGGGAAATGAGGTAACTTCCCCTCCTTGATGGTTGCAGAGCATTTACTACAACCACACGATCCTAGCACATTTACTCCTCAGTCACTAATTAAGGTGTCGTGGTCGGTCGATGCCTCTCTGAGTCCCCCTACGTGACTGCAATCTATGGGATGGTTACTTGTCGTTCATTACTGCTCACCTGGGTGATTGTGACTATAAAAGGGACACTAAAGATAAAGGTAAGACACACATACTTAAGCTATCACTTGCACGCTTGTGATGACCTTAGCATACCTTGAGCACTTGGCTAACTAGACCATCAAAGTCCTCACCCCTAGGAACACCCCCGAGGCCTCTGACGTCTTTTCACTCTTAGTAGGTGGGACCCGTAGCCCTTGGACCTCAAAAATTACTCCATTGTCCTCAGCTCCAAGTTTGGTAGCATCAAAATCCTTCACTAAAATCAAGATTTTGAGTCCAACTAAAGGAAATAAATTACTACATGCATGAAACCATTATTTATTTTAAGCTAATTTATTAAGTAATAAGTATAAGCATATATATTCTCGGTAGGAATGGCAACGGGGCAAGGCGGGGATGGGGAGCCTCTCCCCATCCTTGTCCCCATCCCCGCTAACAGGGACAAGGTTATCCCCATCCCCGCGGGGTGGACTCCAAGTACGGTAGAAGTCGAGGGTAGATGGCCAAAGTGATGCACAACAGAAATTCATCAAAGGCCCCGGGTGAGAGCCCGAGGCAGAGTCTTCAACGGTCAAGTTAGTACAGGGTACAAAGGGAGAGTACCAGGACAGGATCCTGGTAGATAGTTCTAGACTAAAGTCACAATAGCAGTTATTGCAATAGCTATTATGACAATAGTTGTAGGTCTTGAGTTTTTGTAACCCTTTTACATGGAGGGGGGGTACCCCTATTTATACTTGAGCTGCCTGGAGGTAGGTGGAGATGAACATGTTTCAAGTGCAGTCGTTCCATTAATAGTTATTTTTTAATTTTTAATTGATTTTTTTCTAGATCTGATTTATTTATTTATTTATTTTATTTTTCTTCTATTTAGTTTCTAGATCTATTTTTTTATTTTAATTTCTTGTTCGATTTTTTTGTCTTATTTGGTTTGTTTTTTTCTTTTATTTCAGGTTTAAAAAAATGGTTTATTTTATTTTATTTATTTTTTCAGCATATTTTTCTTTTCGTTTTAATTTTTAAATTTATGCTTTTCTTTTATTAAAAAAACGAAAAAAAATATAAATAAAAAAATTAAGTATATTTTTTCTTTTTTTTTATTTTATTTTTGGTTTAAATTTTTTCAGATATGTATTTTTTTTCTTTTATTTTATTTATTTATTGCATAACTTTCTTCATTATCATTTTATTTTCAGTTTAATTTTTAGATTAGCAATTAGTTTGTTAGAATTTATTTTTGGTAGTTGTTAATTTTGTTTAGCACAATTAATTGTTGTTTTATTTTTTGTTTGCAATTATTATTTGTTGCTTTATTTAATTTCTTTTCTTTTAATTGTTTAATTGAATAATTAATTGTTGCAATTCTTTAATTTGAGTTTAAATTTCAAATCTGAATTTAAATTTTAATTTTAATTTGAATCTAAATTTGAATTTGAATTTGGATTTCAAATTTCGAAATTTAAATTTTAAATTTTCGAATTTAAAAAAATGAAAAGAAAAAAATAAATAAAAAGTTTAAAGTTTAAAAAAATTCAAATTTATATTTTAGGAATTTAAATCTCAAAATCTGAATTTGAATTTGAACTCCTGAAAGTTTAAATTTTGAATTAAAAAATATATATATAAAAAATAAAAAAATAATGACTATTTCTCTTGCATTTTCATTCCATTATTTAGGGCTTGATATTCTAGAGCTTGCATCATATAGGGTTATTTGTTTGCTGAAATTGTTAGTTGTGAATGTGTTAGGTGTTCTCTTTATTATTTTAATTGTTCCTTTTGCTTAATTAGCTTGCTTTATTATTTTATGTTATATTGCTGAATTGCATTTTAGAAATAATTGTTCGTGCATTGTAATTAGTTGCATTCATTTTGTTTGATCATTTTTGTTTCGTTAATCCATTTAAGGGCATCCAACTTAAGTAAGATAAGGTGGGGATTACATTACCCTTCCTTGGCCCAAAAATCACCACCCTTCACATGTGGTTCACCCTAACCCTAATTTAAAATTTGGATAGCAAGATCCTTTAGGGAAGCCTCACATTTGGTTTAAAGGTGTGTTGAAATTTAGGAATACTTTAAATTATTTTCCATAACCGGCGGTTGGTGTCTAAGGAAAAAGGTTAAATGGCTAAGCCTAAGCGGGTTTTGTGGTTACTTAATTAGGTCCTTGCGAGAGCAAGGGGAGCCTCCCACATCCCCACCTCTTACCTGGCTAACCAAAGGAAGTGGTGTAATTCCAAGTGAACCTAAAAGGATTCACATTGGTTGAACCACTAGTTTAGGAAACCCTAGGTCAGTCCCTAGGTCGTGTGGTTGATTTGTTTGCCTTTAAAAAAAAAAGAAGAATTTTTTTTTTTAATTGTAACTTGAATTTAGATTTTAGGAATTTAAATTTCAAAATCTAAATTTGAATTTAAATTTCAAAATTTTAAATTTTAAATTTCAAAATAATAAAAAAAATAATAATATTTTAAATTTTCAAAAATAAAAAATAAAAAATCAAATTTGAGTTTAAATTTTAAGATCTAAATTTGAAATTTAAATTCAAAATTTAAATTTCAAATTTCAAAAAAGAAAGGAAGAAAAAGGGGGTTAAAATAAAATTAATTCAATGCTGAAGTTTGTGGAATGAGAAACTACTTCCAACCTGAGCCACAAATTCATTGGAACCATGTGTCTTGACAACTAGACAAGATTAATGGTATGGTCCAAAGACTTGACGAAGTCCTTGCACATCGTCAACAAAGTTGCCCATACCCAACCTTGTCATTCTATCCATCATGTTCCATCTATGCAAGCCCAACCCATCATGTTAGTCAGTGCCCTGCGATAGGCCCATTTCAACCAGTCAGTCCAAACCAAGTACATGCGGCCAAAAGATTTTTCCAACCCAATGTTAACCCATTCTTTCACTCATATAACCCTGGGAGGGAAAATCATCCCAACTTCAATTATAGGGCTCAAGTCCAAGAAAACCGCCTGCCAAATATGCACTCTCAGTGATCTGAAGCCCAAACTCACTAGGAGTACAATGATTACAACGGGACTCAACTGGCTCAATCATGTCAAACCTACATACAGTCCCAACAATATCATCATTCATCTTACTCTATGGCCCAACAATTTCAGAGGCCAAAAGGGAAAAACCAATTCTAGCATATGCATCCTAGGAACCAACCGGCCCAACCTTATCAAACTTATCCACAACCTCCTCAAGCACGTACAGTAGATGACCAATTCATTCAACTTCAGCAGTTGATTTTAAATCAGCAAAAGTCCCTTGACAGATTAGAAAGCCAAATAGGAAAACTAGCCAAAGCCAAGGCGAGAAGAGGAGTAGGGAAACTACCGAGTCAACCAGTTGCAAACCCTAGAAATCAGCCACCAGGTTTTCCTCCACAACAGATTCAACTACCCCTTAAGAGCCTCCAGTTTGAAAATAATAAGGCTATTATAACCTTAACGAGTGAGCGGATTTTAGAGGACCTGGGAGATAGTGAAGAAGAAAATGAGCAGGAAGACCCTAAGTTGGGGGGAGAAGAAGAAGGGAAGGAAACTTTAGAAGAAGAGCCTATAGTAAACCAACCCGTAGTTCCCCTTCCAACTGCACTCACAGTCGGGCCGATGCTAAAGAATAAGGAAAGTCACAATGAGGAGGAGCCGGGAAGTCCATATTAACATCCCTCTCTTCAATGTGATCCAACATGTCCCAGCCTATGCCAAATTCTTGAAAGAGCTATATATTCAAATGATGGAGCCATAATCGGCCCCACAAAAAAATGATGCTCTCGGCAAATGCTAGTGTAGCTTTCCTAAATCAACTCCCCCGAAACTTGAAAGACCTTAGTGCTCCTCTCATAAGTTGTGACATCATTGGAATCAACTTTGATTGGGCAGTAGTGGATCTTAGGGCCAGTATGAATCTGCTTCCATCCAATTATGATAGGTTCAGGATCAGCGAGTTAAATTCAACCCCAATAATTTTTCAACTCGTTGATTGGTCAATCAACACTCCTCGAAGTGTTATTGATGATGTAATGGTTAGGGTACAGGGTTGTCACTTCCCATTGGATTTTATCCTAAACATGAACCTAACCGAGGAACTGAACCACATCTTGATAATCTTAAGATGTTCATTTCTAGCAACGGTCGATGCAAACACTAACTGTAAATCGGGAGAAATCGACATTTCATTTGGGGAGCAGAAGGTCCAGTTAAATGTTTTTAGTGCTTTCAAGTATCCAAACCTAGGGAGAGATGGATTCATGGTAGATATAGTGGATGAATTTTTAGATGGCCAATCTACCCCTTGGTTAGCCCAATCTGAATCCTATCTATGGGAAGATGAAATTGAGTCGGTGAGTATAGATGGGAACAATGCGTGAAAGTGTCTGGTTGAAGACGTTAAGCTTAGTGTTGATTGGGAGGCAACCCAATGTAACATTTTTCTGTTAATTTTAGGATTATAGTTTTTTTATTTTATTTTCTTGATTCAAGACCAAGTAGCATACCTTGAACCCCTCATGAAAACCATATTCGTTGTTCCCTTTGGCCCAAATCCTCTTTGCATCATTCTATTCATGCCATTAGGGACAATGGCATTTAAGTTGGGAGGAGAGGAAAGAGAGAGAAAATTTGAAAAAAAAAATGTGAAGCTAAGCCATTAAAGATGGAGAATTAAAATTTCACTAAAATTTTTAAAATTTTTCATTAAAAGAATTCCCAAACAAAAAAAGTTAAGGAAACTGATAAAAGAATATTGAATACTATAGAAATTGGTAGCAAGTGATAGGAGTCAAAAATTGATCTTATTTGAATATTGTCAAAACCGTTTAGAAATTAGAAAATACTCCAAAGTTTGCCCCTATCAAGATAGGAAGAGAAAGATTGAGAAATTAGACAAAATTCTTCAAATTGTTAAGAGATAATGGACTACCCTGAACAATGTTGCAAAAAGAGAGAGAGAGAGAGAGAATAAAAGGTCAATGGACACCCTAAACTTAGTAACCAGGTCTCTTCACCAAACTTACTAACCAGGTCTCTTCACCCTAAACTTACCTAACACTTAGTAATCACGTCTCTTCACCTTAGTCAAGTGTCGAGATTCACGTAAAATGGTGAAAGTTAACAATGAAAATAAGTTTAGGGGTATAAATCTGTTGTCATAAATAATAAGAAGAATACATGTTTGATTTTAAAATCAATCTCATCTTATCAAGACTGTTTGCAAATGGAAGGGTAAATAAGATTTTTAAGCCATGTTTCGGTAAAATTCAAAATAAGATAGTTTTACCCCTAAAGCCCAATACCGATCTATACAGAGTTTCAGAATGCTGGAATCAGGATGCTTGATTAATTCTGTTAAGGATGACCTTGTAATGGGAAATATCTATATACTCAGTATAACTTAGAGGTTGCATTGCTAAGGGACTATCAATGTTTAAGTTAAGGGGTGTGATAACCCTGCATTTTAAGTTGAGGGGTGGGAAATATCTATATACTCAGTCAAAGTGTACCCTTTTCCCAATTAAAATCAATTATGTGACCTCTGAGGGTCTTTGTGAAAATTATGTAGAAAACTATGAAGTTTTCTAGGCTAAAGTGCAGTTTTTGGGAAGCTGGTGTGAAGACTAGTTGAGAGAGGGGGTGTTTTTGTAAAGAACTAAGAACAGGAGGGCGCCTCCTATCTGCTAAACCTAGTTGGTGCCCATCCTACTGTATTACCATGCTCCCCTCTCCTTTGCAAACCCTAGGGAGCCCTTTTAACCTAATCTTTTCACTCTTAGCAAACCCTAGCCGCCCCTAGGTGTTTAATCTCCACCATCCACCTCTTTTAATCTCAACCACTCATTTTAGGGCTCTCCTTTATAGCTTTTAAACCCTAGGGCACCACCTATTCTACTAATCCTCACCATTCAGCCCCTCATCTCCAAATCTCAGCCACTCCCTCCATCTTATATCCCAACCATTCAATGTAGGGCACAACTTATTCTTTTAATCTTAACTCTTCAACCCTACATGTTATAATCTACACCCTCCATTTATGGGCACCCAAATCTCAGCCCTACAAAATATTGGGTGCCGTCTTCCTTTCATTGTCAACCATAGGGTCACCCCAAAACCATCTTAGCCATCCATTAGAAACCCTAGGGCGTCCCTAACTTTGCTAAATCCCAGCTGTCGGCCCCCATCTTTCTCCTTATTTCCAGTTGTTTCCACCCTTCCCTATAAAAAGGGTCCCAAGGGCCTTGGACAAAGGGTTGGTCAATTCACCCAGATACAAGGCTAAGGTTTCTTAAGGAGTTTAAGGGTTGTAGAAGGGGAGGACGCCCAATTCTTGTTAGAAGGGGTTCCTGCAAGCTATTCAACCATTCTGCAACTACCGCAACTGTATCTGATCAACCATTCTTTTCTTTTCTTTATTTTCTTTTCTATTATTTTTATTTCTACAATCTTTTAAATTTAATTCTTATTCATTTCTCTATTTTACAGATCTGAATTCGTTCGATTCAAGGCTAAGGTGTCTCGAGAGATTAGAGGGTTGTAGAAAGGACAGACACCCAGTTCTTGTCAAGAGGGGTTTCTACAAGCTATCTAACCAATCTACAGCTACCACCACCGGATTTGGATTTTGGATCATTTATTTATTTATTTCTTTTATTTCCTTTGTTGATTCCCATACTTTATTAAATTCTTATTTTTATTTATTATCTTGTTTAAATTCAAAACATTTAATTTCAGCAATAATAGATTTTATTTTCAGATTTTCTGCCATTTCTGATTGCATTCTCTTGTCTGGATCTAAGTACAAATTAATTTTCCCCTCGCTTCCCTGTGGATACGACCCACTCTCATCACTTTACTGCATTGGTAGTTGTTTGAGAATCATAGTAAAATTATAGATGTTTAAACTAATGTTCCAAAATGTTTAATGATGCGCTTCCAGACACACCAGGTATAGCCTCGGAGGAGGCCGTGCACCCCTACCAGTCATGAGGTCGAAGAGTTATAAGGACTTAGTAGGTACACACGCTGAGCATTGAGCCGAAGAGGAAGTTTCCTTCACTCATTCCACAATTTCAAAAAGATGTTACAATCATTTGTAGTGCATCCGAAGGTTCTCCGAATTCCATGTCCGAAGTACAGCTCTTCCATCTAGGTGTTCCAGGTGGAACATGTCGGGGCCGACGACTCGCTTGATTCTGTAGGGGCCTTCCCAGTTGGGGCCCAGCTTCCTTACTCCGGGTTCGAGGACCATGACTTTTCTGAGGACAAGGTCTCCCTCTTCATAGTGTCTTTCTTTTACCCTGGAGTTGTAGTAGCGGGCCACTCGTTGTTGGTAAGCGGCTACCATTATTTGTGCTTGCTCTTGGGCTTCTTCCAGCAGGTCTAAGTTTGCTCTGAGGCCTTCATCGTATGCTTCAACTTAGAGTGTCGACTGGCTGATATATGCTGGGACTACTGCTTCTATTCCATAGGATAAGTCGAATGAGGTTTCTCCTATGGCTGTCCGAGGTGTAGTTCGGTAAGCCCAGAGTACACTATTCAATTCTTCAGCCCATAGGCCTTTAGCTCGGTCCAATATAGTCTTCAATCCATCCAGTATTGTCCTGTTGGTGACCTCG